>NC_091355.1:20991986-21071986 GCF_038502225.1 Cherax quadricarinatus | reverse complement strand
AATATTGAAAAATGCAAGAAACCTTTGAATTAGAGTAAATAAAAGAATACCGGGTGGGCGGCGGTCGCCGCTGTTGCCGTACGCACGTCACTTTCTGCAAACTTTGCGGCTCTATATCTCGGTAAGTACTGATGGCAAAAAAAATTTTTTAGGCTTAAAACACTACTAAAAATATACCTAACATTTGCATAAGAAAAAATAATTTTTTTTTTCGAATATTTGGCGACATAGAATGACAGTTTCAGAGAGGGGCCTGAAACAGTCCAAGGGTTAAGTAATTTGCTTCAGAGGAGGAGGAAGAGAGATAGGAGAAGGTGCCTTATTTAAGATTAAGGAGATTTGTGCAATGTGGACTGAAGTGCATTCATTTGTGGAGGAACATCACCCTAAGAAAGCTGTTGTAATCCATGCTGGCAACTTTTATAATGACAATGCCATCTCCCAATTTAGGCAAATCATGTAGAGACACCAGTAACAGAGCACTCTGGACAGGCATTTTGTGTGACAGGTGCCCAGTGACTCTCAAGCTGGTCCTAGTGGCATTAAAAAACAAAGGAGAGAAGTGACCCCAAATAAGAACGTGGTACCTAGAGTCCTTATGGAGGGAGATTCCACTTTCAAAGAATAACCTCTTCCCTCCCCCCCTCCTCCCTGTCTCCAATCCATCAACAACAGCCATCAATAAAGGTAAGTGTCATGTTCAATGTTCATTCTTTTGTGCATGTAAATCTATCTTTAAGGTAAAAAAAAAATTATTGTTAATACTTCTGGGTGTCTGGAACGGATTAATTGAATTTACATTATTTCTAATGGGGAAAATAATTTCCGTTTTTGCCAATTTCCATTTTTACTGGTTTCCGTTTTTGCCCATTGCTCTGGAACGGATTAAACACGAAAACCGAGGGTCCACTGTATTACCAAAACTCGCTATATGGCTCCCCCACCTGACTTTCTAATATGGTCACCGCGCCCCACCTGATTTGTTTACATTCTCCATGACCTCTGTGAATATCACGTCTGGAAACTTTCCAAAATTTCAAGTGTTTTAACCCTTTCAGGGTCCAGAGGACAAATCTCAGAGTGACAGCCAGGGTCCAAGAATTAAAAAAAAAAAAATCTTACAGTATTAAAAATAATGTTTCTCTATAGGTAGTAAAACAAAAGAAAAATTCTGATCTGTACTTACTGAGATATAGAGGCGTGAAGTTGACCCTCAGTGAGCCAGTGGCGGCGACATCAGTGACTTCCATAAAATTGCATTTTTTTACTTTACTTTATTGTTACTTATTTCTTTTCTACTTACTAGGCAAAAGAATTAACAACTGGGCATCTACACTGCAAACTGAATTTTTTGCATCCTAATGGTGCTAAAGTTAACTTATGACACTGAGCTTGACTCTATCATCATTACTGACTCTGTGTTATCACTGAATGCTCTTAAGAACATAAGAACATAAGAACGAAGGAACACTGCAGAAGGCTCAATTTTAAGGTCCTTTTCATTGTGAAATCAATGAAAATCATCCCAAGAAAACGATTTCGACGAAAACTGAAGGAATATTGCCCATAAGAAATAATGTGAATCCAGTTAATCTGTTTCAGACACCCAAAAGTATTAACAAAATATACATTTTATAGAGAATATCTATAGTTTTACATACAGAAAACAATGAGAAATAAATATAAAGGACTATGTATGGAATTGGATAAATGAACATTTAACATCACTTTAATTTTTATAGACGACTCCTGTTGGCGTATGGAAGACGGTGAGGAGAGGAGAGGGCATATAAGTTATCTCTACCACCATCACTACCACCCTCCAGCCAGACTGACTCAGAATGCTCGAGATGCTTTGTGTGAGTGTGGGCGGACATGTTCGGTACGGCGAACGACTGTCAACTCAATGAAAACCGAGCTGATAAATGAAAACAAGGACAAAATTTTGACAAAAAAAGTCATATAAAACCAAGTTCGATGAAAACCAGGGCAGACAAAAACCGAGGTTCCGCTGTGTATATTCTTTTATGATAGTCAATATATATATAGAATATGAGCAGCTCTCAGCTATCTTGTATGACTTAGTATGAGGTAACAACAACAGTCATACAAGACACCCAGAACTCACCACGTGGAGGTGGCTGCATAACAGAGTTCCTTTTTTTTTTTTTTTTTTTTTTTTTTTTTTTTACCCCTTTCCCCTTTTTTCACAGTTTCAGTCCCCTCTTGAACCTTGTAGCTCAATGTTTCTTCTTGTTGTTCAGGATGGCATTTTTTGTTTTTTTGTTTTTCTTGTTATTTACAGTGGAATTATCTTTATTTTGATTCTTTTTGGTCTTATTTTTCTTATTTTTTTTAGGTTGTTCAACAGGAACTTCCTTGGTAGTCAAGTTAGTGGGGGCTTGGTTTGGCTTGTAATCTGGCTTAAATTCAAGCCATTTAGGGTCAGGGATCTCCTGGTAGATGATCTGTCTTTCTGGTTCTTGTTTAGTGGTGGATTGAGAAAGATTATTTTTCTTTGGAAATCTGAGCCTCTGTGGTGGACGCCGAAGTCGTGGGAATCTCCCGGCGGCCACAACACATCCGCTCTCCTCCTCTCTCAAACCGTTCTCTTCAAATTTCATTTTTGCTTTATACTATAGTGATTTTGTTGAAGTTCACTACATAAGACAACCAGTGAACATATCATAAATTGTATTTCATCACTGACCTCATCACTATATCAACAAAATAAAAAAAAATAGTTACCCTCGAATTATGAGCAGTAAGGGAAGTGTTGATAGTTCTGGTGATAGTCATAGGTTTGCTGTTTTTTTTTTTTTTTTTTTTTTACCCTTTTTCCCTTTTTTCACATTCTTTGAGTCCACCATTCCTTGAGACTACAATTCCTTGAGACCACTGTTCTTTGAGACCATCGTTCCTTGAGGCTACTATTCCTTAAGTACACTGTTCCCTAAGACAACCATTCCACTAAAACCCAGGATGCAAGCTATACCATTACACTAACACCCAGGATGCCACCCACACCAGTCTACTAACACCCAGGATGCCACCCAGACCAGTACACTAACACACAGGATGTAACCCACACCATTCTACTAACACCAACACCAAAGATGCCACCTACACCAGTCTACTAACACCTAGGATATTATCCACAGCAGTCCACTCACACACAGAATGTGACCTACACCATTCTGCTAACACCCAGGATGCCACCCAAACCAGTCCACTAATTCCCAGGATGCCACCTACATCACCCCACTAACAACTAGTATGCAACCCACACTAGTCCATTAAAAACCAGGATGTGAGCCACACCAGTCCACTTACATCCAGGATACCACCCAGACTAGTACATTAACCCCTAGGATACCACACATACCAGTTCACTAACACCCAGGATGCCTCCCACACCAGTCCACTACCACTAAGGATTCCACCCACATCAGTCCACTAACTCCCATATTGTGACCCTTCACCAGCACACAAACAATGATATGACCCTTCACCAGCACACAAACTACCAGGATGTGACCCATGCCTGTCCACTAACCGCCAGTATGACACCCACACCAGTCCACTAACATCCAGGATATATCCCATACCAGTACACTAATACCCAGGATGCCACCCGCACTAGTCTTCTAACACCTAGGATGTGAGTCACACCAGTCCAATAACACCCAGGATGCCACCTACACCAGTCTACTTATTCCCAGCATGCCACCGACACGTCAACTTACAAGTATCTGAAAACATTCACTTCTTCCATACTCCTCTTCCCCAATTTGATATCCAATTTTTCTTTATCTAAATCATTTGATACCCTCATCACCTTACTCTTTTCTATGTTCACTTTCAACTTTCTACCTTTACACTCAACTTCGTGTCCAGGCCCCTCTTGCTTTCTATTTTGAATTTTTATTCAAACAAGAAATAGAAGATTATCTGTTATGTAGACTACGGCATTATTGTAATAACTGTATAAATAATGTCAACCCATTCATGACTGTGTATTAGAATGGTTAGTTGGACACTTATTGGATGGTGACGTCATTTGTTTACTCTTGAAAATCGACAAAAATTGAACATTTTTGCTACTTTTAGCTCGATTTCAAGGTCCTTTTCATTATGAAATCAATGAAAGTCATCCCTATTTCCGTAGTATATCTTTCATTCTATCAAATAAGACCAAGAAAACGATTTCGACGAAAACTGAAGGAATATTGCCCATAAGAAATAATGTGAATCCAGTTAATCTGTTTCAGACACCCAAAAGTATTAACAAAATATACATTTTATAGAGAATATCTATAGTTTTACATACAGAAAACAATGAGAAATAAATATAAAGGACTATGTATTGAATTTGATAAATGAACATTTAACAAAACTTTAATTTTTATAGACGACTCTTGTTGGCGTATGGAAGACGGTGAGGAGAGGAGAGGGCATATAAGTTATCTCTACCACCATCACTACCACCCTCCAGCCAGACTGACTCAGAATGCTCGAGATGCTTTGTGTGAGTGTGGGCGGACATGTTCGGTACGGCATACGACTGTCAACTCAATGAAAACCGAGCTGATAAATGAAAACTAGGACAAAATTTTGACAAAAAAAAAGTCATATAAAACCAAGTTCGATGAAAACCAGGGCAGACAAAAACCGAGGTTCCGCTGTATATATTCTTTTATGATAGTCAATATATATATAGAATATGAGCAGCTCTCAGCTATCTTGTATGACTTAGTATGAAGTAACAACAACAGTCATACAAGACACCCAGAACTCACCACGTGGAGGTGGCTGCATAACAGAGTTCCTTTTTTTTTTTTTTTTTTTTTTCACAGTTTCAGTCCCCTCTTGAACCTTGTAGCTCAATGTTTCTTCTTGTTGTTCAGGATGGCATTTTTTGTTTTTTTGTTTTTCTTGTTATTTACAGTGGAATTATCTTTATTTTGATTCTTTTTGGTCTTATTTTTCTTATTTTTTTTAGGTTGCTCAACAGGAACTTCCTTGGTAGTCAAGTTAGTGGGGGCTTGGTTTGGCTTGTAATCTGGCTTAAATTCAAGCCATTTAGGGTCAGGGATCTCCTGGTAGATGATCTGTCTTTCTGGTTCTTGTGTAGTGGTGGATTGAGAAAGATTATTTTTCTTTGGAAATCTGAGCCTCTGTGGTGGACGCCGAAGTCGTGGGAATCTCCCGGCGGCCACAACACATCCGCTCTCCTCCTCTCTCAAACCGTTCTCTTCAAATTTCATTTTTGCTTTATACTATAGTGATTTTGTTGAAGTTCACTACATAAGACAACCAGTGAACATATCATAAATTGTATTTCATCACTGACCTCATCACTATATCAACAAAATAAAAAAATAGTTACCCTCGAATTATGAGCAGTAAGGGTAGTGTTGATAGTTCTGGTGATAGTCATAGGTTTGCTTTTTTTTTTTTTTTTTTTTGCCTTTTTCCCTTTTTTCACATTCTTTGAGTCCACCATTCCTTGAGACTACAATTCCTTGAGACCACTGTTCCTTGAGACCATCGTTCCTTGAGACTACTATTCCTTAAGTACACTGTTCCCTAAGACAATCATTCCACTAAAACCCAGGATGCAACCTATACAATTACACTAACACCCAGGATGCCACCCACACCAGTCTACTAACACCCAGGATGCCACCCAGACCAGTACACTAACACACAGGATGTAACCCACTCCATTCTACTAACACCAACACCAAAGATGCCACCTACACCAGTCTACTAACACCTAGGATATTATCCACAGCAGTCCACTCACACACAGAATGTGACCTACACCATTCTGCTAACACCCAGGATGCCACCCAAACCAGTCCACTAATTCCCAGGATGCCACCTACATCACCCCACTAACACCTAGTATGCAACCCACACTAGTCCATTAAAAACCAGGATGTGAGCCACACCAGTCCACTTACATCCAGGATACCACCCACACTAGTACATTAACCCCCAGGATACCACACATACCAGTTCACTAACACCCAGGATGCCTCCCACACCAGTCCACTACCACTAAGGATTCCACCCACATCAGTCCACTAACTCCCATATTGTGACCCTTCACCAGCACACAAACAATGATATGTATGTCATTATCCCTGTCATTATCCACCACACTGGACAAGTTTCTCTGTCATATTCCATCTCCCTTGACCGGTTTTCTTGTCATTTTACGTCGCCCTTGACGTATTTCTTCTCTTTTACTCCATCGCCTTGGATGTGTTTCCCAGTCACATTCCTTCGCCCTAGAGAGGTTTCTTTGTCATAGTCCATGAGAGGTGACAGGTGTCCTCATCATTTTCCATCCAGCTTGGTGGGTTTTCACTGTCATTTTCCGTCGCAATGGACTGTTTTTCTGTCATAATCCATAACTCTGAACTTGTTTCTCTCTCATATTTACTCGCCCTGGACAGGTTTCCTTGTCATTTTCCTTCGTCATTGACGGGTTCCTGTCATTTTCTAATTTATCCTGGACGGGTTTCCTTCTCCTATTCCATCACCTGGAAGGGTTTTGTTGTCATTTTCAGTCCCTCTGGAAGGGTTTCCCTGTCATTTTCCATCGACCTTCACGGGTTTCCCTCTCATGTTCTATCGGCTAGATTTGTTTCTTGTAGTTTTTCATCGCTCTGGACGGGTTTCTCTGTCATCTTCCACAGCCTTGGACGGGTTGTGCTGTTTTCCATCGTCCTGAACAGAACAACTCCTCATTTTCCATAGCCTTGGACGTGTTTTTCTTTCATTTTCTGTTTTTCTGTCGTTTTCTATGCAATGGATGAGTTTTCCTGTCATTTTCTATTTCAGTAGACAGATTTTCTTGTCATATTTCCTCGTTTTGGACGGTTTTCTGCAATATTCCATCGCCCTGTACGGGTTTCCCGGTTATTTTTCATCACCGTGGACAGGCTTCTCTGTCATTTTCCATTGCCCTGAAATTGTTTCGCTGTCACATTCCATCGCCCTCGACGGGTTTCCCTGTCATATTCCATCTCTCTGGATGGGTTTCTGTCATATTCCATCGCTCTGGTGGGTTTCCATGCCATATTCCATCTCCCTGGATGGGTTTCTTTGTCATATTCCATCGCCCTAGACCGGTTTCCCTGTCATATTCCATCACCCTGGACGGGTTTTCCTTTCATATTCCATCTCCCTAGATGGGTTTCCCTGCCATTTTCCATCGACCTGGACTGGTTTCCTTGTCATTTTCCATCTCCCTGGGCGTGTTTCCCTTTCATTTTCCATCGCTTTGGGCGGGTTTCTGTCATATTCCGTTGCTCTGGACGGGTTTCCCTCTCATATTACATCGCCCTGCACGGGTTTTTCTGTCATATTCCATCTCCCATAACTGGTTTCATTGTCATATTACGTCTCCCTGGACGGGTTTCCCTTTTATATTCCGTCTCACTGTTTTTTCCTGTCATGTTCCATCTCCTTTGGCGGGTTATTCTGTCATATTCCATCGCTCTGGACGGGTTTCCCTGTCATATTCCATCTCTCTGGGTTGGTTTCCTTCTCACATTTCATCTCCCTGGACGGTTTTCCTTGCCATATTCCATGGCCTTGGACTGCTTTCCTTGAAAGGGCGAAGTTAAGAAAATTAAAGAAGAGGCAAGATTAGCGGACTCAGCACATAGACCTCAGGGACACAGCCACAAACCTCAGAGTGAAAGACACAGTGATCAACCTTCCAGAACTCGATCGAATTATTCCGGGCAATGTAAGAGATGTGATGTCCATTATGGAGTAAGCAGCACCAGCATATAACCCGCATCTCTACGAACATGTTAACGTATTGAACATTAAAATGGTATAAAATACCGACAGATTGTTAGGTAAGACACATATGCAACAGTTAGGTATCTTTATTTCGAAACGTTTCGCCTACACAGTAGGCTTCTTCAGTCGAGTACAGATAAGTTGATGTAAAAATACACATTTTTAGGTCTAAAACAAATAATAATATCTTAAGTTGTTCTAATTCTTCTAATCATCCTTCGATTATCTGATTAAAATTTTCCTAAATATAGTTCATAAATTCACAGGAATTCTTGGGTCTCTGAGATACTTTTCAAATATCTTAAGGTATGACATCACTTGTTCATAAGAGAATGTGTAGGGTAATAGGGAAGACCACAGCGAGGACGTGGTCACCAGTGTGTGTAGGGTAATAGGGAAGACCACAGCGAGGACGTGGTCACCAGTGTGTGTAGGGTAATAGGGAAGACCACAGCGAGGACGTGGTCACCAGTGTGTGTAGGGTAATAGGGAAGACCACAGCGAGGACGTGGTCACCAGTGTGTGTAGGGTAATAGGGAAGACCACAACGAGGACGTGGTCACCAGAGTGTGTAGGGTAATAGGGAAGACCACAGCGAGGACGTGGTCACCAGTGTGTGTAGGGTAATAGGGAAGACCACAGCGAGGACGTGGTCACCAGTGTGTGTAGGGTAATAGGGAAGACCACAGCGAGGACGTGGTCACCAGTGTGTGTAGGGTAATAGGGAAGACCACAGCGAGGACGTGGTCACCAGTGTGTGTAGGGTAATAGGGAAGACCACAGCGATGACGTGGTCACCAGAGTGTGTAGGGTAATAGGGAAGACCACAGCGAGGACGTGGTCACCAGTGTGTGTAGGGTAATAGGGAAGACCACAGCGAGGACGTAGTCACCAGTGTGTGTAGGGTAATAGGGAAGACCACAGCGAGGACGTGGTCACCAGAGTGTGTAGGGTAATAGGGAAGACCACAGTGAGGAACATGGTCACCAGTGTGTGTAGGGTAATAGGGAAGACTACAGCGAGGACATGGTCACCAGAGTGTGTAGGGTAATAGGGAAGACCACAGCGAGGACGTGGTCACCAGAGTGTGTAGGGTAATAGGGAAGACCACAGTGAGGAACAGGGTCACCAGAATGTGTAGGGTAATAGGGAAGACCACAGCGAGGACGTGGTCACCAGTGTGTGTAGGGTAATAGGGAAGACCACAGCGAGGAACATGGTCACCAGAATGTGTAGGGTAATAGGGAAGACCACAGTGAGGAACATGGTCACCAGTGTGTGTAGGGTAATAGGGAAGACTACAGCGAGGACGTGGTCACCAGAGTGTGTAGGGTAATAGGGAAGACCACAGCGAGGACGTGGTCACCAGAGTGTGTAGGGTAATAGGGAAGACCACAGCGAGGACGTGGTCACCAGAGTGTGTAGGGTAATAGGGA
Organism: Cherax quadricarinatus; assembly: GCF_038502225.1. Lineage (NCBI taxonomy): Eukaryota > Metazoa > Arthropoda > Malacostraca > Decapoda > Parastacidae > Cherax > Cherax quadricarinatus. The sequence continues at coordinate 21,062,723 of NC_091355.1, read as the reverse complement.
AGACCACAGCGAGGACGTGGACTTTCACACAAATAACAGCTAACTGACATGAGTGGTTAGAAGGAAGGGTACTGATAATTTTGGTAATATAAAGACACTTGAGAAGAACAAGGCGTAATATAATAACGTCTCGCTCAAACTGAGCGAGACGTCTCTTTGGGAGAGACGCTGTCATAATATTCTTGAGTGAAACGTCTTAATAAACTCTTGTCCTATTCAAAAGTAGATCTAGCGATTTTTGAGGATTTAGGCTAAAATTTTCGAAGCTGACACTGTTCAATTATTTCACAAGAAAATTCTGACTCCAACACTATAAGCACTTCTTTCTTTAGTGTAAGTACTACTCCGTCTTGGCATATGAAAGACATCGCACAATAAGATTACAAATGACTGGTCAAAAGATCAATATAAAATAATCGTGACAAATATGAAGATTTTCAACCTCGATTATCGGCAATAAACAATTAGAATCCTGATTCAGTTCTCGGCGAGGCGAAACATATGAGCAAGTCTCCTCCTTACATCTACCACCTCTTGTTTATTTCGCAGTAAATAGGTACTTTGAAATTAATCAAATTTTACTGGTCGCATCCTAAGGAAGGCCCTAGTGACCCCAATAGTAATTAGTGATTCTGCTTGACATTCTTTGATTAACCAAGGTTAACTCCGGGGTTACCAAGGTTAACTCTCCGGGGTTACTAAGGTTAACTCTTCGGGGTTACCAAGGTTAACTCTCCGGGGTTGCCAAGGTTAACTCTCCGGGGTTACTAAGGTTAACTCTTCGGGGTTACCAAGGTTAACTCTCCGGGGTTGCCAAGGTTAACTCTCCGGGGTTACCAAGGTTAACTCTCCGGGGTTGCCAAGGTTAACTCTCCGGGGTTACCAAGGTTAACTCTCCGGGGTTACCAAGGTTAACTCTCCGGGGTTGCCAAGGTTAACTCTCCGGGGTTGCCAAGGTTAACTCTCCGGGGTTGCCAAGGTTAACTCTCCGGGGTTACCAAGGGGAAACACGTCTTCCCGGCGTCAAGGAGCTCACTGCCGACGCAATAAAACAACACACACCATCCATCCTCTGAACTCAGGTCATTTGTTTTACCTTATAAACCATTTACAGTCGAGGTTAGCAATCATTCATTACAGAATTCTTTGATTCTGTTCCCTGCCCTTCCATACCCCCGTCAGCCCCCTTAGTCCCCCCATCCCATCTCAGGCCCTCCCAACCGACTATCCCCCAGCCCCCACCAGCCCCCACCAGCCCCCACCCCTCACTGTGATGTATGTACCAAACTCCTCATTAGCTAGCGTGCATTTTGTATTTGGCTGGTAGCAGTAGCGGTGGTGTTGGCTGTGACAGTGGTGGTGGTTGTGGTGGTAGTGATGGTTGTGGTGGTAGTAGAGGTCGTGGTAGTGGTGGTGATGATGGTAGTGATGGTAGTAGTAGTGGTAGTGTTGGTGGTCGTGGTTGTGGTGGTGGTCGTGGTTTCTTGATAGATGATCACAAACTTTATAAATGAGCAGACGCAGCAACAGCAGCAGCAGAAATGCTATAGCAGCAGCAGCAGCACAAAGCAACAACAGTTGTAGCAACATAAACAGGAACACGAGCAACACTAGCATCAGTAGTACCCGGGCAATTAGCAGCAGCAACAGTAGCAGCAGCAGCAACAGCAGCAGCAGCAACAGCAGCAGCAGCAACAGCAGCAACAGCACCAGCAACAGCAGCACCAGCAACAGCAGCAGCAACACTAGCAGCACTAGCAAGATTATCAGTAACAGAACGAAGAGCAAGAAAAAAGAATAAGAACAAGAACATCAAGAACAACAAAACTAAGAACAAGAACAACAAAAAGGACAAGATGAACAACAAAAAGAACAAGAGCAAGAACTATAACACCAACAATAACAAGATCAACCACACGAATGCCTCCAAGAATAACAATAACAAAAAGAAGAAAAACCACAAGAATAACAAGAACAACAACAAAAACAACAACCCTCACCTCTGAGTTATGACGTGTTTGTTTACTTTCATTGTTTAAAGACAATAAACAAGGTCAAAGGATGAGAGGAACTGCAAGAAGAACTTGAAGAGAACGAAAGGAAAGAGAAGAGAAATGAGAAAGGAGAAGAGAAAGAAGACATGCCGAGTGTAATAGTAATCCAATAATAATAATAATATAATATCTTTATTTACTACAAGTACATGTACAAGGTATACAGGCCTAGCTGACAACAATGACATACTACTGTATAGAAAGCCTCTTGTTATGCTCTGCATTTCGGGCAAATTAGGTCAGTGTCCCAGGATGCGACCCACACCAGTCGACTAACACCCAGGTACCCATTTTACTGATGGGGAACATAGACAACAGGTGGAAAGAAACACGTCCAATGTTTCTACTCTGGCTGGGAATCGAACCCAGGCCCTCGCCGTGTGAAGCGAGAGCGTTAACCACCAGACCCCTGATACTGATAATGCATTTTGTTTGATGCTACGTGGGATATTTGACCAATTTGTTTAATGCATTGATATAGTTTCACTTGATGTATAAAATATCAGATCTAATATATCTGAGCAGAATTAATATTCAAATTTAATATTAAACGACAGCTCCAAAAAGTCTTAACATATTTACAACCTGGAGAGTGGTATTGCATCGGTATCGGTGAGTATCGCCCAGTTTCGATGGTATCTATACCGCTGAAAACTGAGTATCGGTATCAGTGGGTATCGGCAAATTTCGACGGTATCGGTATCAGCAAAAAAAAAAATGGTATCGTTCTATCCCCATTTGTAACCAATGGATCTTTTAAAATAATTGAAGGAAGAGGCATAAAACATAGAAAGCACCAAAGATATAAAAAACGCTGACATTGAACAGAAATTCTCATGTAAGACATGAAAAAGTTTGATAGGCGACTCGGACACCGAGTCATGGCAAGCAGAGACTGACACTAGTCAGGTCATGTCCTCACAGTCATGGTCGGACCTTCGTTGCCCTTATGATTTCAGTTGCAAAGTCGCGCGCACTGCTACATACAAACCCTCAATGATCTCCTGAGGGCCAAGAACTTCTTAACTATTGTCATCAAAAGCAATTTATATATTCACATTCACTCTCAGCTCCGGCAGCGACCTTATCATGCAGTTACCAGAACCACCAGGCAATTACCTGCACCACTCCAACCACTCCAATAGATGAACCACCCGCATCAGGGGCAGAAATAAATAACTCCACAACAGTGATAGCCGCCTCTGTTCCAGTATAGGACCTAGCAAGGTCCTATATTGTTGTCATCTAACAGAGAGCTGTACTGCTGTCACCTAGCAAGTTGCTATACTGATGTCACCTAGCAGGGTCCAGTACTGCTGTCACCTAGCAGATGCTGTACTGCTGTTTCCTAGCACAGTCCTGTACTGGTGTCAAGGAGCAGGGTGCTGTACTGCTGTCACCTATCAGGATCCTGTACTGCTGTCACCTAGCAGGGTTCTGTACTGCTTTTCATAGCAGGGTGCTGTGCTGCTGTTACCTAGCAGGGTGCTATACTGCTGTCCAACTGCTGCCACCTAGCAGGCTCCTGTACTGCTGTCACCTAGCAGGGTGCTGTACTGCTTTTTCCTAGCAAGGTGCTATACTGCTTTTTCCTAGCAGGGTGCTATACTGCTGTCCTAGCAGGCTGCTGAACTGCTGCCACCTAGCAGGCTCCTGTACTGCTTTCACCTAGCAGGGTGCTGTACTACTGTCACCTAACAGGATGCTGTACTGCTGTCACCTAGTAGGTTGATGTACTTCTTTTTCCTAGCAGGGTGCTATACTGCTGTCCTAGCAGGCTGCTGAACTGCTGCCACCTAGCAGGCTCCTGTACTGCTGTCACCTAGCAAGGTGCTGTACTGCTTTTTCCTAGCAGGGTGCTGTACTGCTGTTGCGTAGCAAGGTGCTATACTGCTGTCCTACCAGGCTGTTGAACTGCTGCCACCGAGCATGTTCTTGTACAGCTCTCATCTAAAACGTTCTTGCACATCTGTCACCTAGCAAGATCTTGTAATGCTGTCACCCACGCTAGGAATGGGTCCTATATTAATAACCATCTGAACATGCCAGGTGTTTCAAGAATCTTTTCCTAGTTATCTTACACTAGTGTTGAAAATTTGAAGACAAGTGAAAAGAACTTGTCTTGTTATTACCGAAATGAAAATGAGAAGTTGAAGGAAGGAAAAACAAAGAAAAGAACTATGACAACCGCTTAAATTTCCTCCTTCGTGAATAACTAACGAGCATTAATAAGCCAAGAGAAAATCTTGTTTAATATCTGCTTACGAGTGAGATTATTTGTGTCAAAAATTGCCTAGTACTCAAGGATATGAAGAGGCTCGGTGAACTAGAAGATAGCTGGGGATTTATAATTTTTTTTATTTATATAGTGAAGAGTGAAGATAAGTCCTTGGATAATGTGGGTTTGATATCAACCTTGTCAGACTGTTTGTTTTCAGAGATTTTACAATCCTTCAACGTTTTTTTCCTTTTTCATTCTCTCTCTTTCTCTCACTCTCCTAGTTAAGAAATGTGGCACATTGAGATGTGTGTGTGTGTGTGTGTGTGTGTGTGTGTTTGTGTGTGTGTGTGTGTGTGTGTGTGTGTGTTATGTAGGGCAAACAATGTATAACTAACATTTGCATAGTCTATCTAGTAATAAAATAAAGACATGTCAGTGCTGTCCAGTTAAACATGGCATTCAGCAGGATAGTTGTCTGACAGTTGACCAATAGCCAATTAGTGGGAATACATTCCCGTCTCAGGGTTATAGATTTCAGCACCGTGTATGAACATCCTGCATGACGGTATATGACAGGAAAACATAACTGTTCCAACTCTGTAAATATCATATAGAATAGGGTAGCAGCACACTGCTAATGTATTCAATTCTGTAGAGTAAAAAAAATCCTCTATGGCCCCGTCCGTGCCGACTTTACCAGTAAATGGAAAGTTAGGGGTAGAAATCTTATTATCCAGTTTAATCCACCATCAACTAGCCTCCATCAGTGACAGCCACCATTTGTATCTTGTATAAACCTTGGTAATAAATACCGACAAGTTGGTTTAGAAAGACACGTAAGCAAACACTATAACATATTTATTAGAAAACGTTTCGGTCCTGGGACCTTGATTAAGGTCCCAGGACCGAAACGTTTTCTAATAAATGTTATAGTGTTTGCTTACGTGTCTTTCTAAACCACCATTTGTATCTAAATCCTTTTCACAAAACTGATATACCGAGACTCGACTCCACTGAATATCTCTCTGAACCAAATCATATCTATCAACCTGTACCTCTCCCCTTCCATCCAGATTCAATCAACAACATTCAACCACACCTTATCTACATAAAGCCCATATAGCACGGTGAACCCCACGCAGCCCCAGTTTTTCAATCTGTTCAACGCATTACTCTTTATGTGATCCCTACTCAGTGTGATTCCCGCCAATACAGCAAATAATATTGTATGTCGAACCATTTAAGAAAACCATATTTATTCCTTAGGCAACTCCGAAGCCTCTACCAACGCCTTCGGAAAACTCGTGGTCTTTACCCAACTCCCTAGTTATCCTCCCTCTCTTGGAAAACCTACAGAAGGCCGACTTGTTCAACCCCCTTCAAAGTTTAAAATTCTCAGCTCCGTTGTCCACCTAAGCCCCATCATCCACCCTACCTGAGTGAATACCCAGAGAACCATCCCCAGGACCTCTCCGTGGGATGGCGTTGACTCTCTTGAGTGTCTGTGGCGGGTTGGCTGCCTCAGAGAGATCACACCGTAATGACCAGCCTAAGCTTATTTTGGTTCAATTGCCTCAAGACGATCTAGTAGGGAAATTCAAATGACGTCTTTGCTACAAAACTTGAAAGCAATATTATTTAGAGTGCCTGAGAAGATGCACATGTTATCCTTAGGCTGAGAGCTAAAGAATATAATATAGTCTCCATATTTTAATTAATCAGTTTAAGGCTGTCAGGGATTGGGCTGATTTCGAGGAAGCGTTGGGGTATCGCTTCCAAATCCGGTGTCAGTAGAAATCAACCCTAGTTATCGGAGAGATTGAAATAGGGGAAAGATAAAAAAAAAAACATATTTTGGTTGTTTACTCTGGCAACAGGATGTTAATAAATTCTTACCATACGACCCTGTGAGACAAGAGTTATTAATGAAACAGGTATTCTGTGATGGACTGCCTGAAAGAATGTTGAGCAGGGTGACACAGTAATTACATTATTAATAAACTACTAAAACAACTGGTGGATTATGCTATGTGACTGGAGGCAACAGATGGAAACTGGAGAAATAAATATAGCAATATGAGAGTTACCCTTACTTCGAGACCTTCACCCTTTAGGTCCTCATATTTTGTGTATGTCCACATTGGAGAGGAACCCAAGGAAAAATAACTTCTCGAAAAAATACCTGAAAGTCGAATGGTCGAATAAATATAGCGAGGGGGGGGGAGGACTGGCAATGTGAGAGCTAACTGCCCTAATTTTCTTAATGAAGGTTAAGAGCTCAGAATGGCTTTGGCTCAAAATCTTGTGGCAGAAAGTGAATGCCAGTTATTAAAGAAATGATGAACGGAAAAAATAGTTCTTAGTTCGTGTAAAATTTTAAGGACAAGTCCTAAAATACACCTATATTATCTTTCATAACTAGAGATTTCAATGCACCACTGTAAGTAGTGATCCGGACATGTCACCCGTAGTCCATTGTCGATAACTATGGATAACGTTTTAAATACCTGGAAAAACCGTAGAGTAACTAAAGCGAGGAAGGAATGATCAGCTGAGAATCACAGAGATTAAGGGTAAGCGGTAGATCGACTTACGTTTTCAGTCAAGCGAGAGGTCACTAATTCACCTCTCACTTGTTGAATTATGTGTGACCTTCCCAAGAGATTTACTCTCACCTGGAGTTTACCTGGAGAGAGTTCCGGGGGTCAACGCCCCCGCGGTCCGGTCTTTGACCAAGCCTCATGGTGGAACAGGGCCTGATCAACCAGGCTGTTACTGCTGGCTGCACGCAATCCAACGTACGAGCAACAGCCCGACTTTAGGTGCCTGTCCAGTGCCTGCTTGAAGACAGCGAGGGGTCTATTGGTAATTACCCTTATGTATGCTGGGAGGCAGTTAAACAGTCTTGGGCCCCTGACACTTATTGTGTTGTCTCTTAGCGTGCTAGTGACACCCCTGCTTTTCAGTGGGGTGATGTTGCATCGTCTGCCGAGTCTTTTGCTGTCGTTATGAGTGATTTTCGTGTGCAAGTTTGGTACTAGTCCCTCTAGGATTTTCCAGGTGTATATAATCATGTATTTCTACCGCCTGCGTTCCAGGGAGTACAGGTTCAGGAACTTTATGCGCTCCCAGTAATTGAGGTGTTTTATCTCCGTTATGCGTGGCGTGAAGGTTCTCTGTACATTTTCTGGGTCAACAATTTCACCTGCCTTGAAAGGTACTGTTAGTGTGCAGCAATATTCCAGCCTAGATAGAACAATCGACCTGAAGAGTGTCATCATGGCCTTGGCATCCCTAGTTTTGAAGGTTCTCGTTATCCATCCTGTCATTTTTCTAGTAGATGCGATTGATACAACGTTATGGTCCTTGAAGGTGAGATTCTCCGACATGATCACTCCCAGGTCTTTGACGTTAGTTTTTCGCTCTATTGTGTGGCTGGAATTTGTTTTATACTCTGAAGTTTTAATTTCCTCATGTTTACCACATCGGAGTAATTGAAATTTCTCATCGTTGAACTTCATATTGTTTTCTGTAGCCCATTGAAAGATTTGGTTGATGTCCGCCTGGAGCCTTGCAGTGTCTGCAATGGAAGACACTGTCATGCAGATTCGAGTGTCATCTGCAAAGGAAGACACGGTGCTGTGGCTAACATCCTTGTCTATGTCAGATATGAGGATGAGGAACAAGATGGCAGCGAGTACTGTGCCTTGTGGAACAGAGCTTTTTCACCGTAGCTGCCTCGGACTTTACTCTGTTGACTACTACTCTTTGTGTTCTGTTTGTGTGGAAGTTATAGATCCACCTACCAACTTTTCCTGTTATTCCTTTAGCACGCATTTTGTGCGCTATTACGCCATGGTCACACTTGTCGAAGGCTTTTGCAAAGTCTGTGTACATTACATCTGCATTCTTTTTGTCTTCTAGTGCATCTAGGACCTTGTCGTAGTGGTCCAGTAGCTGCGACAGACAGGAGCGACCTGCTCCAAACCCATGATGCCCTGGGTTGTGTAGATGATGGATATCTAGATGGGTGGAGATCTTTCTTCTTAGGACCCTTTCAAAGATTGTTATGATATGGGATGTTAACGCTATCGGTCTGTAGTTCTTTGCTATTGCTTTACTGCCCCCTTTGTGGAGTGAGGCTATGTCTGTTGTTTTTACTAACTGTGGGACGACCCCAGCGCCCATGCTCCCTCTCCATAGGATGTTAAAAGCACGTGATAGGGGCTTCTTGCAGTTCTTGATGAACACGGAGTTCCATGAGTCTGGCCCTGGGGCAGAGTGCATGGGCATGTCATTTATCGCCTGTTCGAAGTCATTTGGTGTCAGGATGACATCAGATAGGCTTGTGTTTACCAAATTCTGTGACTCTCTCATAAAAAAATTCTTTTAGATCTTCGACTCTCAGTCTGGTTAGTGGCTTGCTAAAAACGGAGTCATATTGGGACTTGAGTAGCTGACTCATTTCCTTGCTGTCATCTGTGTAAGACCCATCTTGTTTAAGTAGGGGCCCAATACTGGATGTTGTTCTCGACTTTGATTTGGCATAAGAAAAGAAATACTTTGGGTTTCTTTCGATTTCATTTATGGCTTTTAATTCTTCCCGCGATTCCTGACTCCTATAAGATTCCTTTAGCTTAAGTTCGATGCTTGCTATTTCTCTGACCAGTGCCTCCCTACGCATTGCAGATATATTGGCCTCTTTTAGCAGCTCTGTTATTCTTTTCCGTCGCCTGTTAAGGAAGCGCCTGTCTCTTTATATTTTACATCTACTCCTCCTTTTTCTTAAGCATACATCGAGTGCCACAGAGTTAATCTGTTCTAGGCATAAGTTGGGGTCTGTGTTGCTTAGTCTATCTTCCCAGCTTATATCGTTTAGGACTTGGTTTACTTGGTCCCACTTTATGTTCTTGTTATTGAAGTTGAATTTGGTGAAGGCTCCCTCGTGACTGATCCCATTTTGTCGGTCTGGGGCTCCGTGCACACATGTCTGAACCTCGATTATGTTGTGATCCGAGTATATTGTTTTTGATGTGGTGACATTTCGTATCAGATCATCATTGTTAGTGAAGATGAGGTCCAGTGTATTCTCCAATCTAGTAAGCTCTATTATTTGCTGGTTTAAGTTGAATTTTGTGCAGAGATTTTAAAGCTCGTGTGTGTGTGTGTGTGTGTGTGTGTGTTCTCGTCTGAGCTGCCTCCTGGTGTTATTACTGCAACAACATTATTTGCTATATTCCTCCATTTTAGGTGCCTTAAGTTGAAATCCCCCAGGAGCAAGATGTTGGGGGCATGAGCTGGAAGATTTCCCAGATAGTGGTCAATTTTCAACAGTTGTTCCTGGAATTGTTGGGACGTTGTATCCGGAGGCTTGTAGACTATCACAATGACTAGATTTTGGTTCTCGATCTTTACCGCTAAAACTTCAGTTACATCATTTGAGGCATTTAGCAGTTCTGTGCAAATAAGTGACTCTGCGGTATACAGGCCAACTCCACCCCCCCTCCACCTTTTGCCTGTTCACTCTGTCGCATCTGTATAGGTTGTAACCTGGGATTCATATTTCGTTGTCCAAGTGATCCTTTATGTGGGTCTCAGTGAAGGCCGCAAACATTGCATTTGCCTCTGCAAGCAGTCCACGGATGAAAGGTATTTTGTTGTTCCTTGCAGGCTTTAGACCCTGTATATTTGCAAATAAGAATGTCATCTGATTGGTGGTACTGGGGGAGCACTTTTTTCGGCACTAATATCTGTATCTGTTGGTTTGGAGTGGAGGCCATCGACTGTGATTCAACTCCATAAATGACTGGATTTAGTGTACGATTTCTGCCATTTCCTGCCAGTTTTTTTTTCTTCCTGGCACTAAAAAACCTCTTCCTTTTGAGTGGTTGTGGCTACCCAGGTTTTCCCATGGCCTGGATGTTTTATATCTTTTTGTCTCCTTTAGATGGTGTGCCTGGCAATATAAGTTATAGCACTGTCTTTCCTGTACTGAAGAGGGACACATTTCAGGGTGAAAAAGCTTACAGGAAGGGAGTTTGCATTTTCCTGTTGTCATATGGGCACGACATTTTCTAGGGTGGTCAAAGTTGCACGTCCCATCTGTTTTTCCACATTTCCCATGTCTGCAGATACCAAGTGCATAATATGTGCACAGGCTTGGTTTCCGTTTGCCTTGGATTTTTGTGACTGTATTCCCTGTTGGTGCATGTTTTCATGTTTTCCTGTCTCATTCCTGTCCTCACTAGTACTAACAATGGAGCTCTCACCAGTTGTTTCTGGTAATATATCCTCACTATTGCTCTTCTCACTCCTATCATCTGGAGACAAATTGGCCAGTCGGCTGAGAATGGATGAGTTTTCCATCCAAGTGAAGTTTGTAGGACCTTTATTAGTGAGTAACGACTATGAGTAACAGTTCTTTGATTTTTCATCGACTTATCTATGTTTCTTTTTAAAGAGCCGTTGCCTGTCACAATCTACAGTTGAAAAATTGAGACACTTATGCAGCATATGAGAATAAATAACAAAAAGGCACAATACCGTGACTGGAACGATACACAAATAACCCGCACATAAAAGACAGAAGCTTACGACGACGTTTCGGTCCGACTTGGACCATTGACAAAGTCACAAAGTGTGACTTTGTCAATGGTCCAAGTCGGACCGAAACGTCGTCGTAAGCTTCTGTCTTTTATGTGCGGGTTATTTGTGTAGCATATGAGAATCTTTACTGAAGAAACGTTTCGCCACACAGTGGCTTCATCAGTCCAGTCCAAAGCAGGAAGGTACAAGGAGACGAGGAGTTTGAGGTAATCAGTCCCTCAGCCTGAAATCGATGTGTTCAGTCCATCACTCTTGTAGGAAGTGCAGCATTAGGCCAGAGAGGTGGCTTATGTACTGCAGCTAGGTGAGTCGAAGCAGCAGGAGGCGGGATCACAGTGGGACCATCCACTAGTGTAAGTAGGTCTTCGTCCAAAGGTTGGACAAGTCTTGAAGAATTCTTTGTATCAAGATCCCATGATATTGCTGTACTTCCTGCAAGAGTGATGGACTGAACATATCGATTCCAGGCTGAGGGACTGATTACCTCAAACTACTCCTCCTTATACCTTCCTGCTTTATATTGGACTGATGAAGCCACTGTGTGACGAAACGTTTCTTCAATAAAGATTCCCATAGGTTGCATAAGTGTCTCAATTCTTCAGCTTCTCTGTTTTCAAAACCACTCATTACACTACAGTCTCAGTGTGGTTGGAGCTCATATATATTCCCAGGAATGTCTACTCTGTACACAAAGGTGTAATGCAGCGTTAGTGGGAAGGAAGGAGAAACTAAGAAGACTTCAGTAAATAGCCAGACAGATACCATCTTTGGTGAATCATCTCTACAACACACTGGCCACATGCACTCCATCACACTTGCTTTGGGCCCTCCTTCACACTGGCATTGTGCACTCCTTCACTCTGGCTTTGTGAGTTCCATTGCGCTATCATTGTGCTCTCCTTCACTGTGGCTTTGTGCACTACTACACAGCGGCCTTGTGTACTCCTTCACACTAGCATTGCACGCTTCTTCTCAGTGCACCTCTTCACTCTTACCTTGTGCACTCTCACACATTTTGCACGTCTACACTCATGTGCACTCTTACATTGTGAACTTATTCACTCTGCTATTGTGCACATCTTCCCATTGGCCTTGTGCACTCTTTCACACTGGCGTTGTGCACTTCTTCTCACTTGTCTTGTGCACTGCTACACAATGGCCTTGTGCAATCTCTCACACTGGCCTAGTGCATTCCTTTGCACTAGTATTTCTTGCTTCTTCCCAGTAGCTTTGTGCACTGCTTCACACTTACCTTATGCACATTTTTGCTCTCTCATTGTGCACTCCTTCACTCAGGCATTGTGCACGTCTTCACACTGGCCTTGTGCACTACCTCACATTTTCATTGTGTACTCCATCGTAATGTTATTGTGCTCTTCATCATATAGGCTTTGTGCACTCTATGAAACTGACCAGGTGCACACCCTACAGTGGCCTTGTGCACTTCTTTACACTGATCTTGGGCTCTCCTTTACGCTGGCCTTGTGCACACCTTGTTGCTGGCCTTGTGCTCTTCACACTAGTCTTGTGTACTCCTAAACTCTGGCCTCCTATGCATACCTTCGCTTTGGTCTTATGTACTCTCACATTATTCTTGTGCACTCTTCACACCATCCTTGAGCACTCCATACAGACCTTGTGCACTTCACCAAACTGACATTGTGCACTCATTCAAACTGGCATTGTGCACTCATTCAAACTGGCATTGTGCACCCATTCAAACTGGCATTGTGCACTCATTCAAACTGGCATTGTGCACTCATTCAAACTGGCATTGTGCACTCATTCAAACTGACATTGTGCACTCATTCAAACTGACATTGTGCACCCATTCAAACTGACATTGTGCACTCATTCAAACTGGCATTGTGCACCCATTCAAACTGGCATTGTGCACTCATTCAAACTGGCATTGTGCACTCATTCAAACTGGCATTGTGCACTCATAATACAAACTTTGCACATTTCTTTGCACCGAAGGCGGAGTCAATGAAATGGGAAGGGTAGCCAAGGAGAAAAAAATAAATATTAGAAAATATGAATATGTCTTCATTATTCATAATATTAACAACACGTGTGTTATACAACAGAACTGTCCTAATTATTTCATGAAGTGGAAAGACTGGGAAATGGTTCTGAAACAGAATTCTGCAGGAGGTATCTGGAAGTAACTCTCATTTCAATTACAGACACAGATACCAAAAACAACCTGCGATAGTAATGAATCCAAGGTATCGAGACCCCATAACGCAGCCATTATTTATGTGCGTGTTTCAAGCCATTTAAAACAAGCAGTATAAATATTGAGGCAGGAAAAATAATGGCGAGGGTTTGGTACTGTGAGAGGAAGGGCCCGGATAAGTGATGGTTGTGTTTTGCTTGGGTGGAAAGTGTTAATTAAGCGAGGATTTCGGAAATGATGATTCTAGTATTTTCAGATTTATAATATCCCCCCCCCCAAAAAAAAATAAAAAAAAGAAACTCGCACAACGTGTTCTACCCAAGCAAAGTAACAACCTAACATAACCCGCTCTTCCTCTCATTCCTCCCGCATTCTTCTATTTACATACTTTTTGATCTTAATCACCATTATTATCCCTAACAGGACTATGGTGTAATGTCTATAATAAATACATTACCGACGAGATGAGGAATTAGACACATGTTCAACAAAGAATTAAAAGTGACAATACCGAGCCTGGAACATTCAACAAATAACCCGCACATCGGAGACTGAAGCATATGACGACATTTCGGTCTGACTTGGACCATTAACTAGTCATACAAAGCTCAAAGGGAAGAGAGTCAGAATACATACTATTTCCCCCTCCTGCTTTACCACTCCCGTCCCCAGTTTCCTCCTCGTATATATTCTGGCTCCCTTTCCATCGTGCTTAACTGTGTGCCTAATTAATGGTCCAAATCGGACAGAGTCGTCTAAGGTTTCAGTCTTCTGTTTGCAGGTTATTTGTGTATATGTTCAACAATTGGGAATCTTTATTTGAAAGCGTTTCTCCAACCAGTGGCTTTATCAGTTCAGTACAGAGATATGTAATGACAGTACAAGCCGAGGTAATCAGTTCATCAGCCTTGTACAAGGTAAGGTAATTAGTCCTTCAGTGTTGAAGGTATTCAATACCTTAATCTTGATAGACAGGATAGACAGGAAGATGGATTCTTATATACAACGTGCATCCGTTTAAATCAAGTCATAGATTGTGCGGAACCCAATAGTGGAAGTAGATAATCCCCAAAAATTAGGACAGAACTTAACGAATAAGTTGTAGGAAATATCCTCTGCCCCAAAACTGAGGGACTGATTACCTTATCTTTCACTGTCTTCTGTTCTCTGTCACTGTTTCGCAAGGTTGGGGACTGATTACCTCATCACTTACTGTATTCGCATTTCGTCTCTTTGTTGGACTGATAAAGACACTGGTTGGCAAAGCGTCTTGAAATGAAGATACCCACGTATTGTTTTTATTGTTTTTATTGTTTACCATTATTATAAAGATGCTTGTGTGTCCCAGCAACACCATGGAGTCTAATTACAGAGGATATCTCCTACAACCTATTTGTTATCCTCTCGCCCAACTCTTGGACTGTGGCATGCAAAGAGTACGTAACCTTCATTCGACGCATGTACACACCTTCATTGAAAGGCTATCTACCCCAACCAGCGAACCAGGTACTAAGGGTTGATGATGGGGCCCCGTCGTTCAATCAGTACGCAGGTTCCAGCCAATGAGAAGATGGTTTTGGCAATCGCAGAGGTGATGTGGGTACCACTCACCTGTCTGCCCTTGTCATTCCCATTCTAGAGCTGGTTGAAGCACGGTCTGCTCTCTAGTGGCTTCTATTCTGCCTTGCTTACCGTGGAGTGCACTAATACCTATTGTTGTACATAGTGTATATAGTGTACATCTGTTCTAAATTGGTGAAGGATAATACAAGTCAAAAGTTTTTCTGTTGTTTATTTTGCTCCCTTTACACCCAGAATAACAGACCTTTGGGACTCCTGGGTTGTAATATGGACATAACTTCCATAGGTAGGTCATGTTTTGGCCCAACTCTTGGACATTGCCTAGTTCGATCTGTGACATGACATAAACTGCCGCACCTCATCTGACTCTAGTCACAGAAATGTTTATAAGAACGGCAAAATAAATGTAAATGCAAGAACGCAACAAGAAATATATGCAAAAGAAGCAAATTAAGTACGTGTACAAAAAGGCACCAAAAGTACTTTCACAAGGAAAAGGACAACGAGCAACTTGGTTCAACCAGCCACTCACAAGGAAGTCCGCCAAAGCTGTGAAGCGATGTGATACACTAGTGAATCAACATTGGCAGACTTTCCTCGAAGTCTGGTGGAAGACCGTTCTCACTGTGACTCTTGCTTTCAAGTTGCCTTTCTGTACATATCTTCTGTAAACATACCATACCCCCGGCCGGGATTGAACCCGCGGTCATAGAGTCTCAAAACTCCAGCCCGTAGCGTGTCATTACGATTTCTTGAGTTCTGTAAACATTGTACATAGCGCTGGCTGTTTGGTGAAGGAAATATATAAGTATTTACTCTCCGCTGTCTTTTGCTCGTTCCTCGTTTCTTCCTTGGTTATCGTGCTACAACCAGATGTGCAGACCACAAGACTACACCTATGTTCATAATACCTAAACAACATATCGCAACTAAACTACTACGTAATGAAGAACAGAAGTACGCAAACAAGAACAGAACAAGAGAACATATAAGAACAGAACAAGAGAATATATAAGAACAGTACAAGAGCACATACAAAAACAGTACAAGAGCACATATATGAACAGTACAAGACCAAATATAGGAATAGAACAAGAACATTTATGTATATAAGAACAGGACAAGAATATATTCAAGAACGGAGCAAGAGCAAAGATACATATACAAGAAAAGAACAAGAACAAAGATGCATATACAAGAACAGAACAAGAATAAATATACACATACAAGAACAGAATAAGAATATTTACAGGAACAGAAATAGGAGGGAACAAGTGAGAAAACTTAATAATAGTGCTGACCACCTCAGCGTCCTTCGTCACTTGAGGTTACCAGTGCTGACCACCTCAGCACCCTCCGCCACTTGAGGTTACCAGTACTGACCACCTCAGCACCCTCCGCCACTTGACGTCACCAGTGCTGACCACCTCAGCACCCTCCGCCACTTGAGGTCACCAGTGCTGACCACCTCAGCACCCTCCGCCACTTGAGGTCAGTGCTGACCACCTCAGAACCCTCCGCCACTTTACCCAACACCCACTTCAGTTTACCATCACGCCTCTGAGCTCCCAACAACTCCTCTGTCACATTTTGTCTTTCCACCGCCTCAGCCTCCCTTTAACCCCCAATTCTAAACTGTCCCTATCATCCCCACTTCTCTAACCAACCCCAAAATTCTCCCCGATATCCCATCTCCCACCTACCTTCCCTGTTTCATGAACAACATCCTCTCTCACTACTGATCTCTTTCTCTACCCTTCCACTCCAACCACCCTCTCCAAAATCCTCCCCCAACTACCGTACTCCACCACCCCTAATACTCTCATCACCCTCCCCAGTATCGCCCCTAATCCTGCCATCGATGTGAGTAGGCTTGATGCTGGAGTGCTGTGGAGTGGGATGCGGAAGTAGGTGTTGATCCCAGGAAAACACTGATGATTAATGGGAGACGAAGAGTAAAGAAGGAAGATTTGTTGGCCATCTTAGCTGCATCTAACGGAGGAGGGAGAGGAGAGTGGGATGGAAACTTGAAGCGGAGTAGGAGGAAGAAAACCAGAAGTAGCAGTAATAAAAGCGGTAAGGCAGTAGAAACGGCAGTAGCAAAAATATGAACAGAGGCAGCAACAACAACAATGCAGCAATAGGAACAACAATAGTAAAAGCGGCTACAGTAGCAGCATTAACATCTCCAAAGCAGCAACAATGGAATCCTCAATGACAGATGTAGAGGCAGCTGCAACAGCAACAAATATTATAATGATTCATTTCATCTTTCATTTCACATTCAATACAAAATACAGAGTTACATTAACTTTTACACTCTCCCTCCCTTCAGTTTGACGTTTAATGTTTCATTGTCTAGACTTTTTCTTACTATCAGCACGTAAGTAATTATGGTAGAATAACTGACAGAATGTTAGGTAAACTGATACAGATGCAAATATTGTGACACTTTATTGTAGTTTGACAAAGCTCTTGGAGAGCAAA
The DNA here is from genome assembly GCF_038502225.1 of Cherax quadricarinatus. Taxonomy (NCBI): domain Eukaryota; kingdom Metazoa; phylum Arthropoda; class Malacostraca; order Decapoda; family Parastacidae; genus Cherax; species Cherax quadricarinatus. Next base: position 21,045,592 of record NC_091355.1, on the reverse strand, counting down.
ACATTGCCACGATAATATCACATTAGTTGCATATCTATCCATTTACCTAACATATCATCACTTTGCTCTTTTCTATGTTCGCTTTCAACGTCTTTTCCACAGCTTCACAAACTCCTCCACAAAACTTTCCAGCTTCCTATCTGAATCTCTCTTAAAGATTGTAAATAAACATTCATTCCACTCTGCAAAAGCTTTCGGTAGACAGAAAAATAAAAGCCAGACATAGAGCAGTTCTGAACGGATGTAAATGTTGTCCAACTTTCCCTTCCAATTTGAAAGTTAGTTATGAATTACTGCAGCCAGGGTATTGTACTTTCAGTTCCACTCTATTAATAGGGGATACCTAAAATAGTTGTCAGTGTTTTTCTTCGAAGATTCTCGTCTATAACTCGAGAACGATTTTCGTGATAGGCTTCAAACTTTCTGCAGTGGAGTATTATACCGAGAGGAAAGGTCAGATGTAGGTTTCTTTGTGAGTTTTATTGATCATAATGAAACATTGGTTTTTGTTGCGATAACTTGAAAAAGCCTCTTCTGATCGTCAACAAAATTTCCAATTATGAGTTTCTTAGAAAAAGATTCGCTCGGGTATTGGGCTATACAGGTGCTAGTTTGTCTACATTATTTTTAAAATAGTGTAGTATTGTTTATGTTTAATAATTTGAAAATGCCTCTTCTGAACGGCTTGAAACTTTAGGCACTAATTCATCAAATTAAACGAAATATTATAACGTAGAAGCTAAGATGTTGTGTAGTTTTAAAAATAGGTTAGATAAATGCATGTGTGGGTGTGGGTGGGTGTGAGTTGGACCTGACTAGCTTGTGCTACTAGGTCAGATGCCGTGCTCATTCCTTAAGTGAATGTGACCTGACCTGACTCGGTTAGGGCGTTGGCTAAAGCCGGTAGGAGAATTGGATCTGCCTCGCATATGCCAGAAGGCCTGCTGCAGTGTTCCTTTTGTCTTAGGTTCTTATTATAGGTTTAGGCCGTGTAGGCTCTAATTTACACAAATAACCCGCACATAGAAGAGAGGAGTTTATGACGACCTTTCGGTCCGGCTTGCACCATTTACGAAGTCACACTAACGAAAAGGAGAGAAGGAGGGGGTATATATAGGCAGGAGGTGGTAGTAGTAGTAGAGGTGGGGGTAGAGGGTAGTAGTAGTGGGGAATGTAGTGTGGAGGAGGAGCCAGTAAAATACTAAGAAAGAGGAGCACTGCAAGGGAGCTTAGGTGCCCACATAGGGTAAGAACAAGAACACAGAGAGGGGGGGGGGGAATACATAAATAATGAAGGAACAAATCCACGAGGTAGAAGAAAGACTTTGTAAATGGTCCAAGTCTGACCGAAACATCGTCGTAAACTTGTCTCTTCTATGTGCGGGTTATTTGTGTATCGTTCCAGTCACGGTATTGTGCCTTTTTTTGTTACTTAGGCTCTAATTTGCCAGTTTGCTAATGCAATTTAAAACACGGAATTAGTTTCTCTGCAATATCTGGTGAATGCTTATTATGATCGACTTCAAACCTGTGGTATATTTTACTAAAAGGAAATCTCCCATTGTAATTGTGCTCTGCAGGTCCCAATTTGCCAAATATTATTTAACAGATTGTCATTTTGGTTTCCGTGCTGTAACTAGAGAATACCAGTATTGTTTGTGTCAGACTTTTAGTGTTGATGTGTTTTATTCAGAGGAAGGGTGATAATTTTTTGTATATTGTCGTATTAGATTTATTGCTATTGCTTGAATGATTTATATTTTTAGTCAGATTTCAAAGGTTTAATCAGAAAATGTTAACAGGTGCATCATAATCATGTTTTCAGAGCACTAAAAATCAGGGAGTCTGTCTAAAAAAATAAACTAAGGGTTATACAGTTTAATGCCTCACTATTTTTTTTTTTTTGCAAAATTTTATTTAGATGTTAGAATCAAATTATTTTTTCTAAACTGTGTAAGATGAAGAAAATTTGCTTAATTCATAATTTTACAATAATTCTCCATAATACTACTTTCTAAATCATCCAGTGACATAAACTACCTGTTACCAGATGAAGTAAATTGCCTCTTGATATAAGTGATATAACAGGGAAATTAATATATAAAATCAGTCTGCAAAACTCTACGGACGGGACCCACCACGTTTCAGTATGTGTTTCGACGTATATTGCTACCATGTTTGACTGGGTTCAGCTCTAGCTCCTAGGTTTCTCTAAGGGACTAATCTACTGCTCATGTGCGCATTTCTGTTGTTGAGCTACAGTTCTTGGGTTTATGGAGGGTGTTAAGCTAGAGGGACTATGTACACCTAACACTTGAAATGATTAACTTCGTCACTTGACCTCTTGTGATAACTGATTTATTAATTCTGTCTCTTGAGGGAGTTAAACTGCAGCCTCAGTGTCAACCGAGGGATTTGAAGTACTACTACAGTATTATGTTTGTGGCGAGGGTTGAGGTACAGAAGACTTGGGCTATGTGATGCGTGATGTGCCGCGCTTTTGGATCACCTGACAAATGTAACATAATGAACTGTACACAGCATCCAAGGCTATCCAGCTAGATGGTCATATAATGACAGATTTCTGGTGCAGTTTGTGTTATTTATCAGACCTCTCTCCTTCTTTCTCCTCTCTCTCTCTCTCTCTCGCTCTCTCTCTCTCTCTCTCTCTGTCCCTTTCAACAATATACAATAGGAACACTTCAAGTTATTCCTGTGTACTATAAGTGGCAACTACACAGCGGTAGGAGTAATGGTAACAGCACGGAGATAGGAGCAGTTCAAGGTATTCCTGCGTGTTGTAAGCGGTAACACAGGGGTAGGAGCATTTTAAGGCCTACGTGCGTCACTTAAGTGGTAACAACACAAGGGTAGTAGCACTTTAAGGTATACCTGCGATACAAGGCAGGCTACACCAAACACACGTATACTGAGGATACTATAAACGTTTCAGTCAGTGATGGGGAGTAGGTACGTAGACCACTGATCTTGTACTCTAGTACTGTACTCGCGTATTGATACTAGTGCTGATACCAGTTACCGTACCCAGGTATTGACACCAGCTACTATACTCAGATATCGTTACCAGTTACTGCATTCAGGTATTGTTACCTGTTATTGTACCCAGGCATAGTTATCAGGAACTGTACTTAGGTACTTTTGTCAGGTACTGTACTCAAGTACTGTTACCAATTAATATACTCAGGTACTCTTAATAGTTATTGTATGTAGGCATTGTTCCCAGGTACTATACTCAAAAATGTTCTCAACAACTACTCTTACGTACTGCGCTTAAGCACTGTCCTCAGCTACTGTACTCAAGTATTGTGCGTAGGTCCTCATCTCTTACATTCAAATTTTTGTACTTATATTTTCGTTTCAGTTACTGCATTACTTGGGTATTCTTAGGTACTGTCTTCAGCTACTTTACTCAGGTATTGTATTCTGTTATTGTATTGACCGAATAGTGCGTGTCCCACAATACACTGAGTTGCACTCAGTGTATAGTGTGTGTATCATGGCTACACTGTATCTTGTACTTGGGTATTTTACTCAGTAGGTACTCTTAAAGAGACACATAAAGTGTTTAATGGACTCCAGAATCGGTCAGAGAGCCGCCTTCTTTGTCTCAAGGGATTTATAAAGATCCTGTTTCCTGTTAGGTTCATAAGAAGAGTGTTGAGGATTGCGGTTAATAATTCTACTAAGAATCTCTATCTTACATTGAAGAAACTGGTATGAACCTTTGTCTTACGCTGAAGGAACTCGTAAGAACCTTTCTCTTACACTCGAGGAGCTACTTGGAACCACCGTCTTACACTCCATGACCTAGTAAGAACTTAAATCTTACACTCAAGGAGCAAGTAAGAACCTTTGTCTTGCATTGAGGAAGCTGATAAGAACTTTGTCTTACACTTAAGGAGCCAGTAAGAACCTAAATCTTACACACAAGGAGCTAGTAAGAACCTTAGTCTTACACTCGAGGAGCTAGCACGGTGCCACCGTCTCTGAAAATAAAGTTGAATTCTCCTAGTTGGTCTAGGATGCTAGTCTAGTGTATGATACATGTGGTCACACACACATGAGGAAATATTCATGACATTTTAAAATATGTTGTGAATGACAGTGAAGACGCTTCAATATATATGAGACAGTTCATTTCATTTTTTAAAAAAAAATAGAAATTGAAAATCGTAGATAAAAAAAAAAGTAAAATCAAGTGGGAAATTAAAGTTGACCGAACGTTTATAGAATTTACTGAAACTGCACTAACATGAAATATTTCCTAAGTGAACAATGGAAAATTAAAACATGAATTAAAAATATGAATCAGAGAAGAGATATGTATAATATTCAAGTGCCTTTAACAGGACGTACGGAGCAGCAGGTGACGGAACAGACTCTGGATGGAGCTTAATTCCGAAGTCTCTCACATTAATTTTTCATTCTATAGTGTGGACAGAATTTGATTTATATTGTGTTCTAGCTTTTATTTCGTCTATATTTCCATAACGGTGTAATTGAAATTTGTCCTCATCGAACATCATATTATTTTTCGCATATTTTTTTTCCTTCACATGACCATAGTATTCGCTAACGAGTCATAGACAATATAAATATTATATTTGTTGTTATATGCATATTAAACAAGCGTCTCTGGTTTCCCCTTTCCTAATAATTTTTTTCCTGCATCAGCAGCCATGACCGAGTGGTCACACTGGTGGCTCACATCAGCAGCCATGACCGAGTGGTCACACTGGCGGCTCACATCAGCAGCCATGACCGAGTGGTCACACTGGCGGCACACATCAGCAGCAATGACCGAGTGGTCACACTGGTGGCTCACATCAGCAGCAATGACCGAGTGGTCACACTGGTGGCTCACATCAGCAGCCATGACCGAGTGGTCACACTGGCGGCTCACATCAGCAGCCATGACCGAGTGGTCACACTGGTGGCACACATCAGCAGCCATGACCGAGTGGTCACACTGGTGGCTCACATCAGCAGCCACGACCGAGTGGTCACACTGGTGGCTCACATCAGCAGCCATGACCGAGTGGTCACACTGGCGGCTCACATCAGCAGCCATGACCGAGTGGTCACACTGGTGGCACACATCAGCAGCCATGACCGAGTGGTCACACTGGTGGCTCACATCAGCAGCCATGACCGAGTGGTCACACTGGTGGCTCACATCAGCAGCCATGACCGAGTGGTCACACTGGTGGCTCACATTAGCAGCCATGACCGAGTGATCACACTGGTGGCTCACATTAGCAGCCATGACCGAGTGATCACACTGGTGGCTCACATTAGCAGCCATGACCGAGTGGTCACACTGGTGGCTCTCATCAGCAGCCATGACCGAGTGGTCACACTGGTGGCTCACATCAGCAGCCATGACCGAGTGGTCACACTGGTGGCTCACATCATCAGCCATGACCGAGTGGTCACACTGGTGGCTCACATCAGTAGCCATGACCGAGTGGTCACACTGGTGGCTCACATCAGCAGCCATGACCGAGTGGTCACACTGGTAGCTCACATCAGCAGCCATGACCGAGTGGTCACACTGGTGGCTCACATCAGCAGCCATGACCGAGTGGTCACACTGCTGGCTCACATCAGCAGCCATGACCGAGTGGTCACACTGGCGGCTCACATCAGCAGCCATGACCGAGTGGTCACACTGGCGACTCACATTAGCAGCAATGACCGAGTGGTCACACTGGCGGCTCACATCAGCAGCCATGACCGAGTGGTCACACTGGCGGCTCACATCAGCAGCCATGACCGAGTGGTCACACTGGCGGCTCACATCAGCAGGCATGACCGAGTGGTCACACTGGCGGCTCACATCAGCAGCCATGACCGAGTGGTCACACTGGCGGCTCACATCAGCAGCCATGACCGAGTAGTCACACTGGCGGCTCACATCAGCAGCCATAACCGAGTGGTCACACTGGTGGCTCACATCAGCAGCCATGACCGAGTGGTCACACTGGTGGCTCACATCAGCAGCCATGACCGAGTGGTCGCACTGGCGGTTCACATCAGCAGCCATGACCGAGTGGTCACACTGGCGGCTCACATCAGCAGCCATGACCGAGTGGTCACACTGGCGGCTCACATCAGCAGCCATGACCGAGTGGGCACACTGGCGGCTCGCATCAGCAGCCATGACCGAGTGGTCACACTGGCGGCTCACATCAGCAGCCATGACCGAGTGGTCACACTGGCGGCTCATATCAGCAGCCATGACCGAGTGGTCACACTGGTGGCTCACATCAGCAGCCATGACCGAGTGGTCACACTGGCGGCTCGCATCAGCAGCCATGACCGAGTGGTCACAGCGGCTCACATCAGCAGCCATGACCGAGTGGTCACACTGGTGGCTCACATCAGCAGCCATGACCGAGTGGTCACACTGGCGGCTCACATCAGCAGCCATGACCGAGTGGCCACACTGGCGGCTCACATCAGCAGCCATGACCGAGTGATCACACTGGCTGCTCACATCAGCAGCCATGACCGAGTGGTCACACTGGCGGCTCATATCAGCAGCCATGACCCAGTGGTCACACAGGCGGCTCACATCAGCCATGACCGAGTGGTCACACTGGCGGCTCACATTAGCAGCAATGACCGAGTGGTCACAATGGCGGCTCACATCAGCCATGACTGAGTGGTCACACTGGCGGCTCACATTAGCAGCAATGACCAAGTGGTCACACTGGCGGCTCACATCAGCAGCCATAACCGAGTGGTCACACTGGCGGCTCACATCAGCAGCCATGACCGAGTGGTCACACTGGCGGCTTACATCAGCAGCCATGACCGAGTGGTCACACTGGCGGCTCACATCAGCAGCCATGACCCAGTGGTCACACTGGCGGCTCACATCAGCAGCCATGACCGAGTGGTCACAATGGCGGCTCACATCAGCAGCCATGACCGAGTGGTCACACTGGCGGCTCACATCAGCAGCCATGACCGAGTGGTCACAATGGCGGCTCACATCAGCCATGACGGAGTGGTCACACTGGCGGCTCACATCAGCCATGACCGAGTGGTCACAATGGCGGCTCACATCAGCCATGATCGAGTGGTCACACTGGCGGCTCACATTAGCAGCAATGACCGAGTGGTCACAATGGCGGCTCACATCAGCCATGACCGAGTGGTCACACTGGCGGCTCACATTAGCAGCAATGACCAAGTGGTCACACTGGCGGCTCACATCAGCAGCCATGACCGAGTGGTCACACTGGCGGTTCACATCAGCAGCCATGACCGAGTGGTCACACTGGCGGCTCACATCAGCAGCCATGACCAAGTGGTCACACTGGCGGCTCACATCAGCAGCCATGACCGAGTGGGCACACTGGCGGCTCGCATCAGCAGCCATGACCGAGTGGTCACACTGGCGGCTCACATCAGCAGCCATGACCGAGTGGTCACACTGGCGGCTCATATCAGCAGCCATGACCGAGTGGTCACACTGGTGGCTCACATCAGCAGCCATGACCGAGTGGTCACACTGGCGGCTCGCATCAGCAGCCATGACCGAGTGGTCACAGCGGCTCACATCAGCAGCCATGACCGAGTGGTCACACTGGTGGCTCACATCAGCAGCCATGACCGAGTGGTCACACTGGCGGCTCACATCAGCAGCCATGACAGAGTGGTCACACTGGCGGCTCACATCAGCAGCCATGACCGAGTGATCACACTGGCGGCTCACATCAGCAGCCATGACCGAGTGGTCACACTGGCTGCTCACATCAGCAGCCATGACCGAGTGGTCACACTGGCGGCTCATATCAGCAGCCATGACCCAGTGGTCACACAGGCGGCTCACATCAGCCATGACCGAGTGGTCACACTGGCGGCTCACATTAGCAGCAATGACCGAGTGGTCACAATGGCGGCTCACATCAGCCATGACTGAGTGGTCACAATGGCGGCTCACATTAGCAGCAATGACCAAGTGGTCACACTGGCGGCTCACATCAACAGTGATAACCGAGTGGTCACACTGGCGGCTCACATCAGCAGCCATGACCGAGTGGTCACACTGGCGGCTCACATCAGCAGCCATGACCGAGTGGTCACACTGGCGGCTCACATCAGCAGCCATGACCCAGTGGTCACACTGGCGGCTCACATCAGCAGCCATGACCGAGTGGTCACAATGGCGGCTCACATCAGCAGCCATGACCGAGTGGTCACACTGGCGGCTCACATCAGCAGCCATAACCCAGTGGTCACACTGGCGGCTCACATCAGCAGCCATGACCGAGTGGTCACAATGGCGGCTCACATCAGCCATGACGGAGTGGTCACACTGGCGGCTCACATCAGCCATGACCGAGTGGTCACAATGGCGGCTCACATCAGCCATGATCGAGTGGTCACACTGGCGGCTCACATTAGCAGCAATGACCGAGTGGTCACAATGGCGGCTCACATCAGCCATGACCGAGTGGTCACACTGGCGGCTCACATTAGCAGCAATGACCAAGTGGTCACACTGGCGGCTCACATCAGCAGCCATGACCGAGTGGTCACACTGGCGGCTCACATTAGCAGCCATGACCGAGTGCTCACACTGGCGGTTCACAGCAGCCATGACCGAGTGGTCACACTGGCTTCTCACATCAGCAGCCATGACCGAGTGGTCACACTGGCGGCTCACATCAGCAGCCATGACCGAGTGGTCACACTGGCGGCTCACATCAGCATCCATGACCAAGTGGTCACACTGGCGGCTCACATCAGCAGCCATGACCGAGTGGTCACACTGGTGGCTGACAGCAGCCATGACCGAGTGGTCACACTGGTGGCTCACATCAGCAGCCATGACCGAGTGGTCACACTAGCGGCTCGCATCAGCAGCCATGTCCGAGTGGTCACACTGGCGGCTCACATTAGCAGCCATGACCGTGTGGTCACACTGGCGGCTCACATCAGCAGCCATGACCGAGTGGTCACACTGGCGGCTCCCATCAGCAGCCATGACAGAGTGGTCACACTGGCGGCTCACATCAGCAGCCTCCGAGGCTGTACCCAGCAGTGAGGAGAGCATAAGAGCCGAAGATTACTGCAATAAATTACCTTAATTACTAGTCCGTCGTTAATTCCCTTGCCGACCACTCACATCTGCAGGCCATTAAAAAGACCAATTACCCAATTAAAATTGTGAAGACAACACTGAAAACTGTGGGACTTTTAGTTTATAATATTTTGTAGATGTTAAAAGAAAACCATGAATGAGAGAGTTACGTCTTGGTTAAGTCATGGGAGGAAAATTCATCAGTCGTATGAACTTTTTTGATTCCAAAAAAAAAAATGTATTTTTTCTGAACTAATTACTTAGAGGGGAATAGGGAGGGAAGGAGGAGGAGAAGTTAGGGAGGGAAGGAGGAGGAGGAGTTAGGGAGGGAGGAATGGAGGGGGAGATAGGAAGTGAAGAAGAGAACGGAGGGAGGAGAAAGAGAGGGAGGAAATAAGAGAGGGAGAGAGTGGAAGGAGGGAAGCAGGGAGAGTGACTGAAAGAAAAAGGGAGAGATAGGAGGGAAGGAAGAGAAAGATGGAGGAAGACAGGGAGAGACGGGAGGAGGAGGAAGCAATGGGTAGATGGAAAGATAAAGGGATGGAGGGAGAGACGGAAGTGAGAAAGGGAGAGAGGTAAACATGAGAGAGAAGGGAAGGAGAGTGTGTGGGAGAGAGACAAAAAGGGAAGAAGTGGAAAAAGAGAGAAACTGGGGAGATAGAAAAAGAAAAAATTGGCAGGGAGGACGGATCTGAGAAAAGAATGTGCAGAGAAAGAGAGGGAGAGATGAAAAGAAAATGAAAGTTAGAATGGAAAAGGAAAAGATGGAAATTAAGATGGAGAGAGAGGAAGTAAAAGCGTGGGATAGAGAAGGAAGAAGGAATAGGGTGGGATGGAGAGGGAATATCGAACTGGTAGAGGGAGAGAGAAAGGAATTGATGGGAAGCGATAGAAGAAAAGAATGCGTAAGAAGAGTAAAATACGATGGGGAGGGAGAAAGAAGAAAGGTATTGGAGATGAGAAGGGAAGAATAGGGAAAAAAGGAATGGGGAATGAAGGATGACAATAAATCTTATCGAAAGAAGGGAGAATAAATTAAATGAATCATTATGAGTGAACAAGGATGAGTAAGCTCAAATGAGTCAGTAAGGGTAAATGAATATTGGTGAGTCATCACAAATGAGTCAGTATGGGAAGTAAATATGGGTGACTCAGCATAAATGAGTCAGTATGGGTGTAGTGAATGTAAGTGACTCATTGTCAGTGAAGATTCGTAGTTGTGGCTGAGTAAGTTTTGAATGACTCAGACTAAGCAAATCCATTCAGGTGAGTTAGTGCAAATGACACAAAATGGGTGATGAGCTAATTTGAATGAGTTAGTATGGATGTATCAATATAGGCTAGTCAATATGGGTGAGTCAGGTTGGGTGAATTAGTGTAACCGACTAAATACAGGTTATTTATTGTGAGTGAATCAGTATGGTGACTCAATGTAGGTAAGTGACTATAGATGAGTCCATTATTGACGAATCAGCATGATTGACTAACTATGGGCGAATCATTACTGCAGAGTCAATATGCGCTAAAAAAGTATTGGTGTGTCACTATACGTAGTGAATGTGGGTGAATCAGTAAGGATAAGCCTGACTGGGTGAATCTAAAGTCAAGACAACAGTGCGTAATTGTTCGAGATAAAGCCAATAGAATTCTTGGCTTCATATCAAGAAGTGTAACTACCAGGAGTCCTCAGGTTGTTCTTCAACTCTATTTATCATTGGTTAGGCCTCATTTAGATTATGGTGCATTGTTCTGGTCGCCGTATTACAGAACGGATATAAATTCGCTACACAAATAACCCGCACATAGGAGAGAGGAGCTTATGACGACGTTTCGGTCCGACTTGGGCCATTTACAAAGCCACAGTGTGACTTTGTAAATGGTCAAAGTAGGACCAAAATGTCGTCTTAAGCTCCTCTCTCCTACGTGCGGGTTATTTGTGTATTGTTCCAGTCACAGTATTGTACCTTTGTGTTAGTTATATATAAATTCGTTGGAAAATGCACAAAGGAGGACGACAAAGTTGACCCTATGTATCAGAAATTTTTCTTACGAGGATAGACTGAGGGCCCTGAATTTTCACTCTCTCTAGAAAGGCATAGAATTAGGGGGGTTATGACTGAGGTATATAAATGGATGAGTGGAACAAACTCCCGGGTAGATTCATTGACGCTAAAACTTTGTTTAGATTTAAAAATAGGTTAGATGAATACATGAGTGGGTGTGGGTGGGTGTGAGTTGGACTTGACTAGCTTGTGCTAGTAGGTCTGATGCAGTGCTTCTTCCTTCTTTAGTGGATCTAACTTGGACCTAATTAACTTAGGTAACTTGGACCTGCTTCGAATGGGCAAGTAAGCCTGCTGCAGTGCTCCTTTTTTCTTATGTTCTTATGAGTCACTATTGGTAAATTTGGGTAAGTCAGTTTAGGTAAGTCAATTTGGATATATCCATGAATGTTTGCACTCTCAGTGTGTTGTCAGGCAGATAGCGCTGATGAACCAACAATGGGAAAACGAGTAAGACTGGAATCACAAGATGACAGGTATGTGGCAACGATGTATCACCTGGAGCACTGCAAGATCTGTCTTGGAGCCTCAATACATCCATGAGCGGTAGTGTGGCGTAATATCAACATCAGTGATATAAAAGGAACAGGGTAAGGAAAATACACAATTGGGAGCACTTGATGAATAAGACACATGTGCCGACGTGTTTCACCTACGTTGAAGGTTTCTTCAGAAGAAGTGGAAGTGAGCAGAAGTGATCTGTCTCTCTGCCTTAGGTACTGGCCACCATCTCTCAAGAATGAGGGACTGATCGCATCAAAATTACCGGAACAACACAGTCGATGATCGGACCAACGAATGGATGCTAGTTGGAACTGAAGGGACGAAGCTGAAGCTGAAGAAGGTCCAGGAGACTGTTGTGAAAACCAGCAACTCCTTTTCCTTGTTAGCAGACAAATGTTAAACAATCACCCAAGACCTTCCAACGAAGACAGTTCCAACAAGTAACACTGCTAACGACCCAGCGAAGCCTGCCATTGAAGATACCCCAGCGAAGACCATCTATGCAAAGACCATCTAGAACGTCATGCACACCGCCAGTCAAGGTAAGAACATAGTTTTAGTTGGGGACAGTCAGGTCAAGTTTATGAACAGAGCCTTTTGTCTTAGAAATAGGAAGGAGGCAGAGGGTGTGTTTTCCAGGGCTGGGATGGAGGATATTGTTAGCCATTTGGACCACATCATGAGAGGTACTGGGAGTAATCCTATTATTTGTCTCAGTGCTGGAGGAAACAATGTTGGCACTGTATGTCCGAGATAGCTCGAATTGTTGCATAAAAATGGGTATAAAATCTGAAATAACATGCTGTGTCTGTCTGGGTAGCATTTTCAGATGGGGGTATGAAAAGCTGATTTTAGGCGTGATATACCGTCCCCCAAACTTGGATGGGGAACAAGAAAGACTACTGTGTTAGGAAATTGCTTGGGGCCACAGGGCCCGATAACGTTGTAATTTTAGCCAGATTGATTGGAATTCCTTGCCTGGGAATTTGGAGTCTAACGATTTCTTAGAGGTAGTTCAGGATTGTATTTTAAAGCAATTTGTTACAGAACCTACAAGGGGAAGTAACCTGCTTGACTTGGTTCTGGCAAACCAGGAAACCCTTGTTAATAATTTAGAAATTACAGAGGAACTTGCCGCGAGCGAACACAAATCTTGAGCACTGAATGGAAGTATGATAGTAGGGATAACTAACTGCCCCAGATTTTTGTTTAGCAGGTTACAATGGGCTTAGAGAACACTTATCATACTTGGATTGGGGTAACGAAGAAAGCAATCAATATGACAGCTTTCTAAACACTATACATGCTGCCCAAAGAACAATTACTCCATATTAAGAAATTAGATCGAATAGAATTGACCAGAGATGGATGAATAATAGGCTCAAACATCTTTTAGGGCAGAAGAAAGAAATTTATTGACGCTTCAAGGGAGGTGAGGGTCATCTTATGAATCAATATATTCACATTAAGTGGGACGTTAAAAAGGGGATAAGAAAAGCTCATCGGGACTATGAAATTAAAATTGCTAGGGCTTTGAAAAATAACCCGAAAGGTTTCTTCTTAGAGGAAAGGTCCCCTTAAAATAACTTTGGGCATCTTACTGACAAGGAGAATGAAATGTGCTCGATTTTTAATAATTATTTTCTCTCTGTTTTCACACAGGAAGACACTAACAATATCCCAATAATTAACTTTTATAGTAGGTCTGAAGAAGATAAATTATGTAATATCACTAGGGATATGGTAATCAAACAAGTAGACCGACTAAAACAAAATAAATCCCCAGGCCCTGATGAATTTTTTTCAAGGGTTCTTATGGAGTGAAAAAATGAAACTGGGTGAACCATTAGCTAACATTTTTAATGTATCTCTTCAAACAATTGTAGTTTCTGATATATGGAAGATGACCAATGTAACATTTATTTTTAAATCAGGGGACAAGTCGTTTCCGTCAAATTACCGGTCAATAAGCCTGACTTCAATTGTAGGCAGATTACTAGAGTCAATTATAGCTGATAATATATGAAATCATCTTGATAAGCAAAATTTGATTAATGACACTCAGCATGGATTCCCGAGGGGCCGTTCCTGCCTAACTAATATTCTAACTTTCTTCAGTAAAGCTTTTGACGCTGTTGATCACGGTAAAGAATTTAACATTGTTTATTTGGATTTTAGTAAGGCTTTTGATAGAGTACCGCATCAGAGACTGTAAAAGAAAGTGGTAGCTCATGGCACTGGGGGAAAAGTGCTGTCGTGGATCAAGTCATGGCTCACCAACAAGAAGCAGAGAGCGTACATAAATGGGGTAAAATCGGAGTGGGGATCTGTAATAAGTGGCGTTCCACAGGGATCAGTTTTAGACCCTTTGTTGTTTATAATATACGTCAGTGATCTTGACAAGGGAATTACTAGTAATATGAGCATATTCGGTAACGACACGAAGATAGAAAGGATAATCGATTCAGACGTAGATGTCACGAACTTCGGGAGGATTTAGACAAACTCAGTTCGTGGTCAGAAAAGTGGCAGATGCAGTTCATTGTAGATAAATGCAAAATTCGGAAGCTCGGGAATGTTCGTAATCTTAGCACCTATCAGTTTAATAATGTAGAACTTAGCCATACAGATTGTGAAAAGGACTTGGGGGTTATGGTAAGCAGTAACCTTAAACCAAGACAGCAGTTCCTAAGCGTACGTAATAAGGCAAATAGATTATTGGGATTTATATCAAGAAGTGTAAGCAACAGAAGTCCAGAGGTTATACTGCAGCTTTATACATCATTAGTAAGGCCTCACCTAGATTATGCAGCTCAGTTCTGGTCTCCATATTACAGAATGGATATAAATTCGTTAGAAAACATTCAGCGTAGAATGACAAAATTAATACATAGCATTAGAAATCTTCCTTATGAAGAAAGAAGTCCCTTAAATTATACATTCACTTGTAAGACGAAGAATGAGGGGAGACATGATCGAAGTGTATAAGTGGAAGATGGGTATTATCAAAGGGGATATAAATAAGGTCTTGAGGATATCCGTCCAAGAGAGAACCCGCAAAAATGGATTAAAATTAGATAGATTTAGATAGGATATTGGAAAGTATTGGTTTGGAAATAGGGTAGTTGATGAGTGGAACAGTGTGCCTTGGGTAGTTTCAAATTTAAGTTGGAAAAATACATGAGTGAGATGGGCTGGATTTGAGTTGGACTTGTACATGAGTAAATACGTTGAAAATGGGTTGGGCAAGTGTTCTGTTAGTGGGTTGGATTTGTGAAAGACCTGTCAACGGACCAACTGCAATGTTCCTCCTTTCTTATGTTCTTATGATGTAAATGTGTCTTATTCATCATAAAGTACCTAACTATGAGTTTGGTACTTTATGACATATTGTGCACTCAAAATGACTCATTCAAATTGATTCATCTTTTGAGATTCAAGCAACTTGTTGGTATTATACAGTGTTAGTATGATAATTGGGTACGTGCTGGTATTTGGGTACGTGCTGGTATTTGGGTACGTGCTGGTATTTGGGTACGTGCTGGTATTTGGAGATAAGTTCATCAGCAGGTAATATTTGCCTATGTAGAGGGACGCGCAGTGAGGACCCAGATGCAAGTAGCTGTGAACCTGGCTTGGGGCAGGTGACGCTCGGGTGAACACGTGGTTAGGGACTCTAACTTACATGATAACACATGACCAGAGTTCACGAGACGCCAAGTTGAATAAACGGTGAGAAACTGCAATTTGGACACAGATGTTGGCTTACCCTGCTTCCTGATGCCGTGGTCTGTTCCCCTGTGTGACCTGCGATAAACAGATATCTGTAGGAAGAGATACCCTAGCTTTCTTCTTGAACAGTCATCTGTAGCTCGTTTCCTCACCTCCTTGGCCAGGTTTAGGTTGGTAAAACACACAATTCTGTAAGTACAAGCACCAGTATAATTGGACGTTCGGAGGCTCACAGGCTGTCAACAATATAATTGAATGTTGGTACACCACATGTGTTGTCGGTCAGATAGCGCTGACGAACCAACAATGAGATATGGAAATCAGGGAACGGGCGGGGCTTGAACTCATGGCAGGTGAGTCCTAAAACTCACAGGCCAGTGCGTTAACACATTGGCCTCTGAGTTTTAGGACTTACTTTCCATTGGCTCAATCCCCACCCGTTCCGTGATTTGTTTTCATCGTGTTATTACGATTTCGAGAGTAATGAAATATGGAGTAGGACTGGAACTCCAAAGTGGCAATCACGTGGACACGAAAGATCACTTGGAGTAGTTGGTACTGTCAAATCTGGTTTGGAGCCCATGTAGATACTTCGAGTGGTATCCTCGTGTAATAACACTAGTAGTGAAACAATTTGAATAGGGCGAACAAAATCACAGTTTAGATATTGACTGTATCATGCGGCATGCATGTATTAGACGATAAGGCTGTACACAGGTATCCGACGAGAGGGAAGAGGTCAGCCAGGAACACAGGGACGAGAGTGACGCTGGGTGATGTTTGAACCAGATGTGAGATAAGAAATGAAAGTGATCTGGGACATCCGACCTGTTCCAGCACTGGCGTGAGAATGAGGAAGAGGTAGGTTACACATATGTGCTATGACCAGGTCATCCACCAGTTAGATGGTCTTGCTTGGGGTGGAGCTTACGAGGATGTGATGCCCACGTGATGCAAGGGCTGACAGGCAAAGTCAATATGGGTGAATCTGTATACACTCAGTGACCACTTTATTAGATGCATCTTTATATTACTGGGTAGGGCCTCCCTTTATTCCCAAAACAGCCTGAATTCTTCGTGACATGGATTCAACAAGAGTCTGGTTCATGTTGACATGATAGCATCACGCAGTTGCTGCAGATTTGTTGGTTGCATATTCATGCTGCAAATCTCACGGTCCCCTACGTCCCAAAGGTTTACACCAAATTCTGACCATACTATCTGCATGTAACAACAAAAAATATCGATTCGTCAGACCAGGCGGCGTTTTTTCAATCTTGAACTGTCCAGTTTTGGTGACCCTGTGCACAATGTAGCCTCAATTTCTTGTTCTAAACTGACGGGAGGGCCACCCTGTGGGATTTTCTGTAGTCCATCCACTTCAAGGTTCTACGTATTGTGCATGCAGGGATGCGCTTCAGCGTACCACTTTTCTAGCATGTGATTATTTGAGTTATTGTCTCCTTCCTGTCAGCTTAAACTAGCCTGGTCATTCTCCTCTGACCTTTCCCATTAACAAGGCATTTTCTCCTACAGAACTGCCCCTTAATGGATTTTTGTGTTTGTCAAATCCTTTTCTGTAAACTTTAAAGACTGTTGTGCATGAAAATCCCAGGTGATCAGCATTTTTTCAGATACTCAATCCACCCCGTCTGGCGCCAACAATCATTCCACGATCAAAGTCACACAGATCACATTTCTTTCCCATTCTGATGCTCGGCTTGAACAATAAGTGAGCCTCATAACCATGTCTGCATGCTTTTAGGCACTGAGGTGCTGCCATGTGATTGACTGAATATATATTTGCGTTAACGAGCAGGTGTACAGGTGCACCCAATAATGTAATCACAGAGTGCAGTTGATTCAGAGATGAGTCAATATTGTTTGAGTCGGTACAGCTGAATTTTTTATGGGCGAGTCAATTTGGGTGAATCAGTATGAGTAAGTCAATATAAATGAGTTAATATGAGCGAGTCAGTACCTCCCGAAAGCACCAACTGACAGGCAATTTACAGTATGTCTAATCGACCATACAGGATTTACTGTTATGATTCCCATTCAAGTGTTACAGAGAGAGAGAGAGAGAGAGAGAGAGAGAGAGAGAGAGAGAGATAGTTTGTGTGTGTATGTTTGTGTGTTTGTGTGTGTGTGTGTGTGTGTGTGTGTGTGTGTGTGTGTGTGTGTGTGTGTGTGTGTGTGTGTGTGTGTGTTTGTGTTTGTGTGTGTGTTTGTATTTGTGTTTGTGTGTGCACCTCTCACATAAGTTTATTCACCTAACTGAGGCTACAGGGGTCTAATTTTCCTTCCTGATCCCGCCTCACTGTTGGCCGCTAATTGTTTCTCTCCCGGCTACGTGAGTTCTAGCATACAATTTCACTGTCTAGGTCGTTCCAGTTATTGACCATTAAAGGCTAAAGAAGTATTTCCTAGCATCCATTTGACGTCGTGTACTTAAAATCCGTCTCTCACATAGACTCTCCTTCTCCTCTCTATCAATGCCTTGGAGTATTTTGTACGTTGTGATCATTTCATCTATGGTCCTTCTGTCCTCTCTTGTCGTCAGGTTGAGCTCCTCTAGCCTCTCCTCACAGTTCATATCCTTCAGCTCTGGGATTAATTTCGTTGCAGACCTCTGCAAGTTTTCCTGTTTTACATGCTATACAAGATACAGATTCCATACTGGCAATGCATATTCCAGGTCTGACATATGCCGTATATAAAGTCGTGAATGTCTTTCTGCCAGTCTGGCGTTTGCTGCATGGTCATTCAGTTGATGTTTTCCTCAGGCGGAATGCTGGGAATTGCTTACCCCAAGGTCCTTCGCTTTCAGGAAGGTTTGAAAACTTTGTCCCCCGAGCCTGTTCACGGTTTCCAGATGTCTTCGCCTTTTTCCGATTTTTATAGCTTTGTCTTTGAGGGGTTAAATTCCAAAAGTCATTTGTCAGATCGTGGTGGAAGTTTGAGGGGCTGTTTGTGCTGGAACTTGGTGATCCTCTTGTGGAAATGCTTTTATACAGTGAGGCTGAACATGGTGTCCTCCAGAAGGCAGTGCTGCTACACAGTGAGGCTGTGCATGATGTATCCCTGGAGGCAGGGCTTCTACACAGTGAGGCTAAACATGGTGTCACTTTGGAGGCAGGGCTACTACACAATGAGGCTGTGCATGGTGTAACCCAGGAGGCAGGGCTTCTACACAGTGACGCTGTGCATAGTGTCCCCCAGGAAGCAGGGCTTCTACGTAGTGAGGCTGTGCATGGTGTCCCCCAGGAGGCAGGGCTTCTACACAGTGGGGCTGAGCATGGTGTCCCCAAGGAGGCAAGGCTTCTACACAGTGAGGCTGAACTTGGTGTCCTCCAGGAAGATAAAGCTTACACACTTGCCACTGCATTCACTGTTACTACTATCTGTCTTCGGCTGTTTTGCATTCTCTCCCGTTTGTTTCCCTCCTCAACTGTTCCTTATGGGTCGAGATACACAAGATATTTGTCAGTTCCCCTCAACTGTGATTTCTGTCCCAGGATCCAGTCTTATGTCATCCAATTCAAGCATCGATTTGATGGGTCATAGTATCATAGTATGTTGCCATCTTAACCTCAGCATCTGTGTGTTTGATAATAATATAAATCTTATCATCCACTGCCAATATCTCATTCGTTGTCGTCTCATTAGCTTTCTGGCGACAGCCACCTTACCTCCTTTCCCATTTTTTTCCCTGCAGAGTTCATTATCTTTTGTATCGGTTGTTTTGCTTCTTGTCATTTCATCTTCACCTTCACGCTTCATGAGAGAGCATTTCTGAAAGCCTTCGTCTTCAACCTTCTCTGTACACCTGTTGATCTAGGTACTGTCTCCACGCCACACCTTTTTCCCTTCATCTCCACGAGTTCTGTCATTTTTTTTGAGGACTTCCTGGTCCTTCCTGGTTTCTTTTCTCTTGTATTTCTTTTGCTTTCATCTTATCCTCCATCTCTATGCGAAGGAAATAAATGGTATAAAATACCGACACAATGGAAATATAAACACACATTCATTATAATGTGATCCTTTATTGACAACGTTTCGCAGACACAGTGGGCTTTTTAAAGTCACAAACAGATCTGTTTGTGACTTGAAAAAAAACACTGTGTGGGCGAAACGTTGTCAATAAAGGATCACATTATACTGCATATGTGTTTATATTTCCATCTCTATGCGAAGACTGAGATTTCTATTACTCTTCGTCCATCATGTGTTTGAACCCCAGCCATCAATACTTCACTCTCTGTCCACAGACTTCCTGACTCTACCTCCTCGGAATAACCGTCCTATGACTACAGTGGGAGAAAAACTCTTAATCTGTGCCCTGTGTGTGTGTGTGTATTTTTGTAAGTGTATGTGTGTGTGTATGTTTGAATGTGTCACTGTTGGCACTGCTCTTGTTTTTGTATGTGTATAGTTAGCAAGTGTTAAGATGTGAATGAAATAATAACTCTTATAGCAGAGACACTATAAGAGGGCTGTGTCAGGGCGGCTGAGGGCGAGAAGAGGTCAGTTTCAACTTGGAGCCCTTCTGGGCTGCCCGTGCCATAGACCTCTCTGTATTTATGTTCCCTTGTACAGTAATGTGCTGAAATTAAATCTTCTATCCTTCTTCTATCTATCTGGTGAACTCACCACATGCCTAGACCAGAGTATGACTAATGTGATACCAGTGTTGCCCATCAATGAAGTTTATTGGTCAAGAGCGAAGGAGGTAGCTGTTGCCAGGAGGATGTTGTGACTTGAACTCCCGCTGTGTGTGTTCCTGCTTTGCTCTCCAGTCTTGTCCTTGCTCTGGTTGAGCTCTAAATTATCCCTTCGATTGGTTGACGTGGTAAGTGGGCTCAAAATCAGCTTATATCAATGTTAAGTCAGTCTAGCCACCGCTAAGACAATCTAGTCGTCAGCAAGCTGGTGTGGTCTCCAAGCCAACGTGGCTTTGCTTGTGTTCTTGCAATGCTCCCACGTCTTTCTGTGAGCGTTCCTACCTCAGCTTTAGTTCTCATCAGGCAATCCTTTTTCTACCCAGTTCCAAGCCACCAGCTTATTAAGCCAGCACAGCTGCCTTCACGTCTACACGACTGTCTGCTGTAAGCCTATGTTATAAACTGCACAGCTGGAATCGTCTATTTTTCCTCCGTCTGTCTGATGAAGCATCGAGATGCCCAGACCATGGCACGTTTTGTGTGTGCGCGCGTGCGTGTGTGTGCGTGTGCGCGCGTGTGTGCGTGTGCGTGTGTGTGTGTGTGTGTGTGTGTGTGTGTGTGTGTGTGTGTGTGTGTGGGTGTGTGCGTGCGTGTGTTTGTGTGTGCGTGCGTGCGCGAGCGCGTATGTGTGTGTGTGCGTAGGTGTGGGTGTATGTGTGTGTATGTGTGAGTTTGTGTGTGTGTACTCGCCTATTTGTACTCATCTATTTGAGGTTGCAGGGGTCGAGTCATAGCTCTTGGCCCCGCCTCTTCACTGATTGCTACTAGTTTCTCTCCCTGCTCCGTGAGCTTTATCAAACCTCGCCTTAAAGCTATGTATGGTTCCTGCCTCCACTACGTCACTTTCTAGGCTATTCCACTTCCTGACAACTCTATGACTGAATAAACACTTCCTAACATCCCTTTGACTCATAGGAGTTTTAAACTTCGAGTTGTGACCCCTTGTTTCTGTGTCCCATCTCTGGAACATCCTGTCTTTGTCCACCTTGTCAATTCCTCGCAGTATATTATATATGTCGTTATCATGTCCCTCCCTGACTCTCCTGTCCTCCAGTGTCGTCAGGCCAATTTCCCTTAACCCATAGCTCTGGAACTAATCTTGTTGCTAAACCTTTGCATTTTCTCTAATTTCTTGAGGTGCTTGACCAGGTGTGAATTCCAAACTGGTGCTGCATACTCCAGTATGGGGCTGACTTATATGGTGTACAGAGTCTTGAACGATTCCTTACTGAGGTATCGGAACGCTATTCTTAGCTTTGCCAGACGACGGTGTGCTGCAGCAGTTATCTGATTAATGTGCTCCTCACGAGATGTGCTCGGTATTATACTCACCCCAAGATTTTTTCCTTGAGTGAGGTTTGCAGTCTTTGGCCACCTAGACTATACTCTGTCTGCGGTCTTCTTTGCTCTTCCCCGATCTTCATGACTTTTCATTTGGCGGGGTTAAATTCAGGGAGCCAGTTGCTGGACCAGGCTTGTGACCTGTCCAGGTCTCTTTGTAGTCCTTCCTGATCCTCGACCGATTTAATTCTCATTAACTTCACATCATCTGCAAACAGGGACACTTCAGAGTCTATCCCTTCCGTTATGTCATTAACATATACCAAAAACAGCACAGATCCTAGGACTGACTCCTGTGGAACCCTGCTCGTCACAGGCAACAACTCTGATACCTCTTCACGTACCATGACTCGTTGTTGCCTCCCTGTCAGATATTCTCTGATCCATTGCAGTATCTTTCCTGTTAAGCGTGCCTGATTTTCTAGCGTTTGCATTAACCTCTTGTGAGGAACTGTGTCGAAGGCCTTCTTGCAGTCCAAGAAAATGCAGTCTATCCACCCGTCAACATGACTCACGAAATCGTAATGACACGATTGCAAACAAACCATACCACGCCCGGGGAGAGAACCCGCGATCAGAGAGTCTCAAAACTCCAGACCGTCGGTTTAGCCACTGGGCCTAGTTGGGTGGCTAGCTGGCCCAGTGGTTAACGCGACGGTCTGGAGTTTTGAGACTCTCTGAGTGCGGGTTCTATCCCCGTCCGTGGTACGGTTTTTATCCACCCGTCTCTCTCGTGTCTTGTGTTACCTTGTCATAAAACTCCAGTAGGTTTGTGACAGGATTTCCATCTCTGAAACAGTGCTGGTTGTCATTTATAAGCTTGTGTCTTTCTAGGTGCTCCACCGCTCTCCTCCATGACTTTGCATACTATACACATCAGTGACACAGGTCTGTAGTTTAATACCTCGTGACTGTCTCCTTTCTTAAAAATTGGGACTACATTTGCCATCTTCCATACCTCAGGTAGTTTCCCAGTTTCATTAGATATGCTGAAGATTTTTGTTAGTGGCACACACACAGTCTTTGCTCCCTCTCTAAGGACCCACGGAGAAATGTCTGGTCCCACCACCTTTGAGGTATCAAGTTCACATAGCAATTTTTTTTAGCTCCTCCTTGGTTGTGTGTATTTCATCCGGCACTTGTTGGTGTTCCCTGGAGTTCTTCCTGTCTTCACTGTAAATGCTTCTTTAAATCACATGTTGAGCTCCTCACATACCTCTTGGTCGTTTCTTGTGAACTCCTCACTTTCCTTTCTCAGCCTGAATACCTGGGCCTTGATTGTTGTTTTCCTCCTGATGTAGTTATACAGCAGCTTCGGGTCAGACTTGACTTTTGATGCTATATCATTTTCGTATTGTCGATGAGCCTCCCTTCCTATCTGTGCATATTCGTTTCTAGCGCTTCGGTTAATCTCTTTATTTTCCTGGGTCCTTTGTCTTCTATACTTTATCCATTCTCTAGTGCACTTAGTTTTTGCCTCCCTTGCCTCCATTTGGGTGAACAAACCTCTCCTCTGCCTCCTTGCATTTTGTTACATAGTCCATTTCTATTACTGGTTTTCCTGCCAATTCTCTCTCCCACTGAATGTTTTGCTGGAAATTCCTCATGCCTGTGTGTGTGTGTGTGTGTGTGTGTGTGTGTGTGTGTGTGTGTGTGTGTGTGTGTGTGTGCACCCTTACATGTACTTACTGCTTGGTGTTTGCCGGGGTTAAGTAGGGGCTCGCTTGCCAGAGTCACTCCTTCCTAGCATTATAGACCCTGCCAAACATAATATTAAAGATGTGCATGGAACCTGCCTCCACAACGTTATCATCAAGGTCACTCCATTCCCTGACCACCTTGAGACCGAAGAAACTATTCCTGGCAGTCCTATCAATTATCTGGGTCTTTATGTTTTAACTCTGCCTATGTGAATTTTTTTTCCTCCAGAAAAACAGTCCTTGCTGTCTGTGCTGTCAGTTGCTCTTAGTATTTTATGAATTGGTATCATGTTTCCTCTGGTTCTTCTGTCTTCTGTCGTAAGGTTCAGTTCACTGAACCTTCTCTCACATACCCCTTAAATCTGGAAATAGTCTCGATGCATTCCTCTGCACATCAGTTTAACATATTTTATTCTAGTGTAGGTTACATGCAGGTACTGGATACTCAGATATGGCAATGACATACAGCAAATATTGTATAACAGATCCTGAATAACTCTCTGTTGAGATTTCGGAAGGCCTACTCTTAAATTTGCCAAACGATTGATGCGTGCCTTCGACGATGTGCTTCGTACTGTGCTCACTCACATGTCTTTCTCTTTGAGTGAGGTTTGCATTCTCTCTTCACCGAGAGACTTAGTTTCCAGTCTACGTACCCCTTCATGAATGTTCGTAACATTGCATTTGCTGGGGTTGAATTCAAGTACTCTCGCTTCTGATCAATTCTGTAATCTGTACAGAATATCTGTAGCCTTTTCTTTTTCTCGGGGTGTTTATTATTGTTTTACATCGTCAACCAACAGGAGTACATCTGACTCAGTTCCTTCTTGGATGTTATTCACATTCCCCAGAAACAGTATTGGCCTTAAAATTGATCCTTGTGGAAAACCCCTGCTAGTTACTCTCCCTTATTCTGATATCTCTTCTCAGACAATCACTCTGTTTCCTTCCTATAGGATACTCAATTATCTACAGAAGAATATTTCCCGATATTCTTGTCCTATTTGCTGGTGACGTAGAGTATTAAATGTCTTCTTGCAGGTCACCCGTCCCTCTCTCCTTTCTCACTTCTACTGCTTTATCATAGAACTTTAGTAAGTTTATTAGATAAGATTTTTCACTCTCTAAATGTGTGATGGTTTTTGTTTATGAAACTACCTCCCTCTGAGTGCTCAACCATTCTACAGATAATTTGCCCTATTACGGTGCATAGTATGTAGGTCAGTGATGCCGGTCTGCAGTTCACCGCTCCCTGGCCGTCTCTGTTTTTATATATTAGTACTATTTTCACTGTCTTCCAGATCTCTGACAATTGACTAATTTCCAATGACAATGTTAATCCTTGCTAGTGGTTCAGGCAGTTCTTTTGCTCCCTCTTCCAGAATTCATAGTGATTCAGGTCCTATTATCTTTGATGTATGTATCCAATACCTGTTGGACTACCCTTTTTCTTGGGTCTGTGGAACTGCCGTCGATTCCACTGAAAACAACACGTCTTCAGATCATTTGCTCATTATCACACAAACATCCTTACTGTTCCACGTGAGTTCTCCTCCTCTTTTCTTCAGCCGAAGATCCCGATTATTTATTGTCGTGTTTTACTTAATCACAGTTAATCGACAAATTGGAAAAGAAACTTTCCACTGTTTCGATCCGTTTCGGACAATTAGTAAGTCTAGGAGGGATGAAAACGTTTTTCTAAGTTTCGTTCACAAATAGTAAGTTAGATTTGTCAACGAAATTGTAACTTTTATTTATCGGTGACTTATTATTTTTTTTTAATTATCACACCGGCCGTTTCCCACCGTAAAAGAAAAAAAATCATCATCATTCACTCTATCACTGTCTTGCCAGAGGTGCGCTCACACTACGGTTAAAAAACTGAAGCGTAAACACTCCTCCTTCACAGTGCCGGCACTGTACTTCCCACCTCCAGGACTCAGGTCCGGCTTGCCGGTTTTCCTGAATTCCTTCATAAACATTGGCTTGCTCATATTCCAACAGCACCTCAATCCGCATGCTGGAAGTCCAATGTTGATTTAAATGTTATTACGTTTAACTCTACGGATTTCGCTCGCCACGTTTAAGTAGCATATTAGTTACTTGAATAACTCATATAAATAGGATTTTCAACATATATAAATGAACTAGTGAACGCAATGAATTGCGTTAAGAACGATGCATGTGTGATTGTGACAAAGGAATGAGAAAGATGAATGCGTGATTGTGACACGGGAAGAAGAACTATTAATGCGTGTTTTGTGACACTAGAATGAGAACGATGAATGTGTGATTGCAACACTGAAATGAGAATGATGAATGCGTGATTATAACACGGGAACAAGAACGATGAATGCGTGACTGTGACACTGGAATGAGAATGCAATTAGGTATGCATGAAGGGGGACCTTTAAGTTGTTGCCAGAATATTTTTTTTTTTTCAGTCTTTCTACAACTTTTCAATTATATTTAGTTTAGTGTACGGTAACTAGGCTACGATTCTTGGATCAATTGTCATATGCAGGTGACCTGTGACCGAAGTTGTTGAAACCGTGTCCAACATCTTGGCTTTCACTTACAGCTCTGTAAATTTTAAGTTACCAGTTTCATTAAAAAAATTGGTTTAAATGCCATAACTAGAGAATGTGTATTCCGGTCGGCTTCAAACTTTGGTGTACTTTAATAGGAAGGATTTTTATTTATTTTGAACTTTATATTTGCCAGTTTGCCAAGTTTATAGAATTTGTTAACAGATTGGACTTTATTAAAAAACACCAAATGGTTTTCTTAAAGGATTGCGAAAAATTTCATGGAATACATCTGTCAAGAAGAAATTTAAAAATATTGACAGCTCGCATTTTTAATTATGAGTTTAGTGAACCCTTAAATACTGCACGACTTTGTACCAGAGCCGTCCCATTGTCAGCCACAGTGTTCTCGTGCTCCACTAACTTCAAAGGCTTTTGTTTGTAACTTCAGAACGACTTATCAAATCGGCTTTAATGTTAAAACCACAGCTAACTATTGCTAGGTGAATGTTCATGGAACAACCGACCTGTGCAAGCAGCTCTGTTCAGTTTACATAGACTATTCCCGAAATCGGTTTCTACAAGTCTGTTTTAAAGAGCAGATCGGCTTCAGAATTTTAGCTCTGGTATATCCTACTTAGAAGAGAGTATTGTTAATGAATTGTGTATGTTCCATTTTGCCACTTTTAATCTCGAAATTTGAAAGCAATACTTTTCATTGTATAACTGGGTTATGCTTCATAAAGGGGAGCGCCTTGATACCGGAGAGGGGCTCTTGATTCGAGGAACTGAACTTATCCTCCCCTTTCTTGGGTAGAGTCTGAATGCTGCCCATTCCACATGTATTTTTCCTTCGTGATTTAGTGATTTCCCGTGATCAAAATAACACAGTTGTCAACGACATCAATCTATAATGGCTGACGCATCTTGTGACACGTATGAAACAACTTAAGGGGGTTTAGGCGGAGTAGGCACAAATTTTTGTTGGACTTGAGGTAATAACTAGAGAATGCATCTTCTGACAGTCCTCAAACTTTTAATTCTGATGTGTTTTCCTGAACGGAAGATTTCCCTTGATTTTTAGTTGTGTAAGTTTTGAGTGCCTATTTTATTAATCGAGTTAGTTTTCGTCAAATATGAGGAACATGTTAAATCTGATAAATAATTCGGTGTGACTTTTTGGGTTATCTTAGGTTAAATCTTCATAATATACTTCTATGTGCCCTAGAGACCACTGTACGAAATTTGTATGCTATTTACCTAAATCTTAAATAAAACTTACTTATATAAACTTAGAAAAAACTTAGGATTTATTTTGGAATACGTAAGTCCCAGTCTGCGTCATGTTTGGAAGAAATTGAGAAAATTTACATAATGCTTTTCATGCGATAATTGTCGCAACCGATTAACTTCGCCCCTTCAACGATGATAGCTTAACTATGCAACATCTGAGCTTAATGTACTTGTGTGTTTTAGGATATTTGTCTTTTTGAAATAACAAGAGAATACCATTTCAGTTTATCTTCAAGACGGAGTTTCTTGGTTGAAGGTTGGAATTAGGTTTGGGCTGCATATGTCCTAATTTAACATTATTATTGAAAAAAATATTGATGTTAGTTCTCGCATCTTGTAAGTGTCTCTTCTGGTTTGCATAAAATCTTCATTGCTAATATTTAACTACATCACCAATTTATATGGCACTCTGCACTATTCTTGTTACATGCATTGACGTACAGGAGGCTGCAGTTACGAAATACGAGGATGCCTTCTTCTGATCGCGAAGCTACGGAAATGCATTTAGATATTTGAGAGACGAAAGTTCCTTGAGCTCATTGGTTTCCTGTTGATTGCTTGCGCTGAAAGAGTTTCTCTCACTGTTATTTGTTTAAATGCTTATTTGAGATATCTACGTTGATTTAAGGGATGACTGGTTGATTAGTCATTTAAGTGACAGCTTCAGCTAGTTTAGCTACAACTAAAAAAAATTATCTGATATATCTGTTGATCGTCTAAAAAAGCGCACATAAAAAAATCTCCCCATCAACCTTGTATTCACCAATACATAATTAACAAAGTATTGACATTAAGCCCTATATCATATTTCGTATATTCATTTATTCTTATTTTATTAAAATATGTATAATCTGTTACCAAATCTCTTTCTATGCGAAGTTCAAAGACCCACATTATCATTTACCCCTGGTACCCCCAACTTACCTACCTCGCCCTCTACAACTGTTTCTCCCACTTTAGCATTCAGATCTCCCTACCATATTTAGGCGCTTGATTAAAGATTATCTAAACATTCGCTTAACATCTCCCAAAAACTCTCTCCTCTACACTCTCCACTTCTCCAGGTGAATAAACACTTAGAATAACCCACTTTTAACATCTGACCCTTTTTTTAATTCACATATTCCTTGAATTTATACATTAACATTCCGTCTTTTCCTTCCATAACTGATCCTCCAACATTATTGGAAGTCGTTCTTTAGTTCTATGTCTCTTAGATACACCTGACCTAATACCATTTATGTCCCCCCGCTGAAACTCCCCTACCCCTTCAGTTTTGTTTCGCTTTGAGCCAGGACATTCAACTCTTTTCATTAATAACAGTGACAATCATCTCTTTATTATCATCTGCACTACAACTACGCATATTCAGACATCCAATCTTTACAAAGTGTTTCTTTTTCCTTATTTTTAGTAATTTATACAGGAGCAGGGCTCACAGTATTTTAGTCGCCTTTTACTACACGCATGGCTACCGGAGGAAGGATTGCTTTCTACTTCTCAATGGAGATGAAAGGAAAATAAATAAGAAGAATTAAAAGAATTAAGAATGAAGAAAACTCCAATGGGTGTGTATACATATACGTGTACATGCATGTATATATATATATATATATATATATATATATATATATATATATATATATATATATATATATTATATATGTGTGTGTGTGTATATATATATATATATATATATATATATATATATGCAATGAGCTCAATATCTGGTACCTGGATGACGGCACTCTGGCAGGTACTGAAGAGTCCCTGGTGGGGGACCTACAACTGGTGAAGACACAGGGAGAAGACTTGGGACTCATCCTCAATCCCTCCAAGTGTGAAATCATCACAGCGAACCAGGAAATAATCAATGCTGTGCGAAGAATCCTCCCGGAAGTCTCTACTACCACTCCGTCCAACAGTACCCACTTGGGAGCACCACTGAGTCACAAGGCCATCGACACTGTCCTCAAACGACAAATTGAATGACCTGATGAGAATGGAGGAGAGAATAAGCGATCTTGATGCCCATGATTCTCTGTATCTCCTCACAGGGTGTCTTACTGTGCCAAGACTCACTTCCTGAGGTGTGCACCCTCTTTTGACAACCCAACACTCGATGAATAAGACGCACACCTGAGATCAACTTTTAAGAAGGCCCTGAACCTGTCACTAGAGGATGAGCAATGGGATCAGGCAACCCTCACAGTGCGACTGGGAGGTATAGGGGTGCGCAAAGCAACGCATGTTGCTTTACCTGTTTTTCTGTCTTCGTGTTTGGCTTCCAGTGCATTAGTCAAGAAGATAGTTCCCGAACGCTTGAGAGACGTGGTAGGAGCTCAAGACCCCAGGTTTACTGAAGCACCGATTCGGTGGGACACCCTTACAGGCTCCTCCAGTAGACCAGCTCCTCCCAAAGAGCACAAACAGTCCCACTTGGACAAACCGATCATGGAAAAAATCGCCAACACAATGCTCTCCAATGCTTCAGAAAAGGACAAAGCTCGTCTCCTGGCAGTGAAGGCACCACACTCAGGAGATTTCCTGTTAGCTGTTTCCAATTCCTCCCTGGGCACCAGTCTCGACCTACAGGCCATTCTGATTGGTGTTGCTCTTCGCCTAGCCGCCCCCATCCTCACCGAACATAGGTGTATTTACGGCAGGGCGACAGCTGATCAATTCGGACTTCATGGTCTCGTGTGTCACACAGCAGAAGGGAAGTATGCCAGACATGAGGAGGTCAATGACATCATAAAGAGAAGCCTCGCCACAGCCCGTTACCCAGCTCAACGGGAACCCCAAGTATAGAGGTCTGATAGAAGTCAAAAGCGTCCTGATGGAGCCACTATGCTACCATGGAAGGGTGGAAAGCAGATTGCCTGGGACTACACCTGTGCTGCCACATTGGCAGACACCTACTTGCCATACTCCGTAGTGGAAGGGGGTGGAGCTGCCAGCCACAGGGAGACCCAGAAGATCCGAAAATATGAAGACTTTCCCCCTTGCTATAACTTCATTCCAATAGGGTCGGAGACCCTTGGAGCATGGGGCAAGTGTGCTCTAAAGTTCCTCAAAGAGCTGGGTGAAAAGCTCATCATAGAAACCAAGGACCACAGGGCGACCAGCTTCCTCTTTCAGAGACTCAGTGTTGCGATCCAGAGAGGAAATGCCTGCAGCATTCTGGGCACGCGGCCCACCGCAGGGGAGCTGGACGAAGTATTCGAGATGTAGCTCTGAGTTACCTATGTTGTTTTACTTTCTGTTGTATTTTTGTGAATGTTTGGCCAATGTATTTTGTCTTTAAATAAAACATACTTGAAATATAGAGGGTGGTAGGAGAAAATTCTCAAACAGCTTCAGGGAGAACCTTGAGTTTTCCCTGAAGCAAGTTTATTCTCTTCTCTGAGGATGAGGGTCCCCAGGACAGTTCTAGAGGTGTTACCTCCCTATATATATATATATATATATATATATATATATATATATATATATATATATATATATATATATATATATATATATATATAATCTTTCTATAAACTAGCCGTATCCCACCGAAGCAGGGTGGCTCTAAAAGAAAAACAAAAGTTTCTCTTTTTAACTTCTGTAATGTATAAAGGAGAAGGGGTTACTAGCCCCTTGCTCGCCTCTTACGACACGCATGGCTTACGGAGGAAGAATTCTGTTCCACCTACCGATGGAGATAAGAGGAAATTTACAAGAAGAACTAGTATGAAAAAAAAACTCAGAAGGGTGTGTATATATATGCTTGTACCTGCGTGTGTAGTGTGATCCAAGTGTAAGTAGAATTAGGAAGAATTGCCCGAAATCTTAAGTGTATATATATATATATATATATATATATATATATATATATATATATATATATATATATATATATATATATATATGCACAGAGCAACCACTGTGAAAAAATAGTGAATTTTCAAGCGATTTCGTGATTTCTCACATTTTTCAAGGAACTATGAAAATAAAAGATTAGGAAGGCATATCAGGTCGAGACTGCACCTCGCGGTTACCTGACAGCGCCGCGAGATGTAATACCATCATTATATACCTTCTATTGATCTTTTATTTTTACAGTTCCTTGATAACTTGAGAAGTCACGAAAGTGCTTAGATTTTCTCTATTTTTTTACAATGGTTGTTCTGCATATTGTGATATCACCTGTTTACTGTGATCTTATTGCATATATATATATATATTTATATGTGTGTGTGTGTGTGTGTGTGTGTGTGTGTGTGTGTGTGTGTGTGTGTGTGTGTGTGTGTGTGTACACACTCATACAACACGCGTTACTATATGCTGTTTTGAACTGTGATACACTTTCACGTTCTGTAGGCTGTGTGTTCAGTCTTTTATCAATAAAAGATCAAAGGGGAGCCCGTTGCCCGGCCTCCCGGTAAATATCAAGTGTCACTTCATTGGCTATCGTGTTGAAGCTTCCTGGCTCACTGACACTAAGCTCTATCAGTGTGGTGGTTTCCTGGCTCACTGACACTAAGCTCTATCAGTGTGGTGTTTTCCTGGCTCACTGACACTAAGCTCTACCAGTGTGGTGTTTTCCTGGCTCACTGACACTAGGCTCTACCAGTGTGGTGTTTTCCTGGCTCACTGACACTAAGCTCTACCAGTGTGATGTTTTCCTGGCTCACTGACACTAAGCTCTATCAGTGTGGTGTTTTCCTGGCTCACTGACACTAAGCTCTACCAGTGTGGTGTTTTCCTGGCTCACTGACACTAAGCTCTATCAGTGTGGTGTTTTCCTAGCTCACTGACACTAAGCTCTACCAGTGTGGTGTTTTCCTGGCTCACTGACACTAGGCTCTACCAGTGTGGTGTTTTCCTGGCTCACTGACACTAAACTCTACCAGTGTGGTGTTTTCCTGGCTCACTGTCATTCATATCTACCAGTGTGGTGTTTTCATTGTAATAATGTTGGTAAAATTACTGACAATATGTTAGGCAAAAGGACACAAGTGCAATTAATGTGACATTTTACAGTGGCAACGTTTCGCTCTCCAGAAGCTTCTAGCTCCTGGAGAGCGAAACGTTGCAACAGTAAGATATACCATGAGTTGCACTTACGTCTTCTTACCTAACAAGTATGTTCCTTGTTTTGAAATGCCCGGTTGTAACAGTGAAGTGTGTTCCTGGTTTTCTAACACTCAACACCAGCGAAGTGTTCTTGGTTTTGTGTATTAACGGGATATTTATAAATTCACTCCTGGTAATATGACTCTGGTAATTCGAATCTCATAAATTTGACTCCCGGCAAATTAACTCAAAATCAGTTTTACCATCGCTAATTTAACTCTCACATAAAGAAATAACATTAGAAATATCAACTATTTTATATTATTTTAAGCATTTGTGAATGTAGGTAAAGAGGTTCAATAAAATCACCTTAGTATATTAAAGTATACAAAGATTCGCTCACATTTAGAGAATTCTTGAACCTCAAATAAGCAAGACATACTGAAGTGCATAGGTACCAGAAAGGATATATGACAGCACTCGTTTTGGGGTGAGTAATCTAAGAGTGGAAAAATTTGCCAAGTAGGGCACTGAAACTAATTCTTCGGGTAGCATTAAAAGTAGGTTGGGCAAAAAATAATAATGTGAGATATCACGACAACGCTTAGAATTTCACTGTTTTTTCACAGTGGTTGTTCTGCATATTGTGATATCCCTAGTTTACTGTTATTTTATTGCATATACATGTAAGAAGTATTGAGTTTGAGGAGGACATTCCTAGCATAGGACCTACAAGTCTGTCCACGCTAGATGCAGTGACCACTCTCTATCACTTGACTCACTACCCTCCTTCTAGATATATATACGAGGCGAGACTCAATGGAGAGCAGCTGAGAAAGCCTTAGTGGAGCAATACGTGGACTGCCTGCATAGTCCGCTGTATAGTCACCACTAGATCAAGAAATGTGTCTGGATACAGTGAATGACAAACATATTTTACATACAGAAGCGAGGCCCAGTCCAGCTGCTGCTGCTAGTTGAAGTTTGAGTTAATTGTAATAGTTTACCCATTCTTCTGTTTCACGTCCCCAGGAGCACCGGAGGAACGAAGAAACAACTAGATGATGTGAATTAAATATATGAAGCACAGAGAATAAATGCCAAGGGTTTCTTAAGCTCATTGAAATGAGAAATGAAGTCTTACCAAGCTCGAGTCCTCACCTTAATGTATGATGAGAATTATGGTGCAACTGAATGTTGATATTTAGGACACATGTGCCTTATTCATCAGCCTTTCGAAATTATATACTATTTATATAGATTAAAGGACACAAGTATTAAAAGACAAGGTATATATAGTGGAGTGACACTGGTCAAGATCAGGTGAAGGCGTCAGGTCATCTAATACTCTTTTACGTGGCAGCAGGGAAACAGCGTAGAGTAGTATCATATGTACAAGGGTAGCTGAGATAGTGTACATGTCAGCTTTGTGTTCTATGGTGTAGGAAGTGGCAATTAAGAATGCTTCAGTAGAGTAGCACCTATCAGTGCTGAGTTCTTTGTAGATCAATTCTGCTCTTTTTCAGTACAAAAGATGTCCCCCATGAAATATCTGCAAGACACGCATTTTTGACACCGTCCCGATTACATGCATTTCTATGTTCTCGAACCCGTGTCGGAAGATTCCTCTCTGTTTCTCCTACACATACATCTTGTTGCGCCCTCCGCATGTTATACACAACGCTCCTGCTTCATTGCTGGGTTTATCACAGGGATATTTCTTCATGACGAAATCCCTGGTGGAAGACAAGGTCATGGTAGCTAGACGGATGTTTGTTGAAGGGGCCCGTCTGGAGTTGTTGGTCACTTCTTCTAAAGTTAGGAATCTTTGCTTCTCGGTAGAGGCGTTGTTACATTAGCAATTTTGTGTCAAGTAGGAAGAACTGTTCAAGCGTGTGAAGGTAAGGGTGATGTACTGCAATTATTCTAAGAATTCGGGACTGGAGATACGGATAGCTCTAAGAAAAAATCCAATTACCTCGCCTCTCTTGGTGCGAGTATCGTGGTGTGAGAAAGGAAGGGTGTCTTTGTTCGGTGACCTGCATAGAAGAGTTTCAAGAAATAGTAGTTGACCTTCGCTCCCTAGTTCAAGGGAAAATTTGATAAAGTCTACGTTGTTGATCCTATGAAGGTCTGATATGATGAGACGTCAGGGATATATGACAAGAACGTCATCAACATTTCTGAGATATGTGACTGTATTAGGAATGATATTGCAAAAACCTTCAGTCTCTAGGTTTTCCATAAAAATGCTGGCCAAGACTGCAATCAGCACAAGTATTATGGCAAAGCCAAGGCACTGAAAAACTTGTTTCCATAAATGAATGAAATGAAACTGGCACACAGCCTGAAAAAGGCTATGAAGTAATGACGGGGAACTGGTAAGATGATGTCTTCTGTAAGCTTACGTTTGAGTATATCAAAGACAGCATTAGTGGGAATATTAATGAAGTGTCAAGTGACATTAAATGAAGCCATACATTTATTCGTTAGGTTGATACTTTTGATGCTGGCAAGGAAGCCCCTGCAGTGTTCCAGACAAGCAAGGCTTCAAATACCTAGTCTTCTGGTAGAGTTTTGACTAAGAGTCCGGCTTGTTTGTGAGGTGTACTTCCAGCACCTGATGCAGTAGGTTGACCTGGCAACAAATTTAGAAGTTTCTTACTCTGTTTAGAATTACGAAGGATGTGGCGTGGTTCCTGTAGAAAGATCTTGGAATATTCATCCAGGTGTCGCTCTGTGATGAGCTTATGTGTTGGCGTCATTCAGAATGTTGAGGATTTTGTGGTTGTAATAACTAATGTTAAGAAACCATACCACGGGTGGGGTTTGAACCCGCGGTAAAAGAGTCTCAAAACTCCAGACCGTCGTGGTATGATTTGTTTGCAATCGTGTCAATACGATTTTGTGAGTCATGTTAACTAATGTTAAGGATTACAACACTGCAGTAGTGATGTGTATGCTGTCGTTAAGGGCCAGATTTTTCATGATGGTAATGTATCTTCTGGGAATGACATGAGAAGATGGTTCGGTGACAGCTGCAGTAATGATGCTTTGGAGGAAAACCTTCTGTTAGTCAGTGTCATTAAAATCGTTTCCGTGGAAAACTTAGCGACTGAAGGCTTTAAAGATATCATTCTTAATCCAGTCACAGGAATCAGACACGGTATATCCATTACAATTTGATTTTATATCTCAGACGACTCGTACATGATCTTCACAAGATCAACAACGTCAAAATTACTATCAAATTCACTCTTGAACTATTATTTCTCTTGAACTACTCTTGAACTACTCTTGAACTACTATTTCTCCTTGCATCATTTTTTTCACTGCTTACAGAAAACTCCCAAATGAAGATGACCTTGTTCATTTCTACTCGGACCACGACACTCGCATCAAGAGATGCGTAGTCATTAGAATTTTCCTTGGAACTATCTGTATCTCCAGTCCCGATATCTTAGAATAATTCCAGTGGATCATCCTTGCCTTCACACGCATACACTTTCTTCTATACTTCATTTTTAAAATGTATCAAAAGCACAGCCGTGAATATACTCATATCTGCTAACAACGTCTGAGCCGAGAATCCCAGATTCCTAACTCTACCGAGATTTAGAACTGGCCAACAGTACTATATAAGCCTTGTCTAGAAGCAACATCCAAGTAGCTACCACGACCATATCTTCCATCAGAGACCTCACCAAGAAGGAAGATCCCAATGGCAAAGCCAGTAGTGAAGCAGGAGTGTAGTGTATACCATGCGGAGGGTGCAACAGAATATAAGAGAAATGGGGAGGGATATTTTTATATGGATCTGAGAACGCTGAAGTGTGTGCAACTGGGACAACAACAAAAATATTTGTCATGCATAGATATAAGAGGTACATATAATGCACTGAAACAGAGAAATCAACATTGATGGGCGCCGATGTATTGAAGTTATACCTTCCTTAGCTGTAATTCATTCAGATGTATGTCACTTAATCCCCATTAACACCTCCCCACTGAAATTCTCCTACACCCTTTAGCTTCGTTTCGCTTAAAGCTAGAACATCCAGCTTTTTTTCATTTACAAAATTCACAATCAATTCTTTCTTCACATCCATACTACACCCAGGAACAAACAACTTTCAGAATTTTCTCCTTTGTCCTTTCAGTAATTTATACAGAAGTTTCTAATCTTTTGTTGCCAGCAGCAAGAAATTAGTAACCACTTTTCCATGGATATGACAGAAGAATTATTAGCAGATTAAAAGAAAACTGGGATGAGTGTGTATACACATGTACATGAATAACTGCTTGTCTAAAATGAAATGGAGGCAGTTATTAGAAACAAAGATGTACCTGTCATCTTACATGTTTATGAAACAGAAAAGGCTCCAGCAATCCTACGATTGTGTCTAACAATTTCAGTTTTTTGTTTCACACTAATTTGGCAGGACGGTAGCACCTCAGGTTCGGTTCAAAATATTTTTTTGCATCATTTTCAATGAAAAAACTATATCAATTTTTAAATGAAAATTTTGGAAAAGTCCAGTTTTTAAGCGAGTTAGACCTAATTGACCAATTCGGTCTAATTGACCAAGTGACTCTCATTGATATGTTTTTTCCGTGCTTACTAAACCTATTTCCGTCTTTCATGTAGATCGACGTTACTGAGACCAGTGTCGCTTATACAGATGTACACATAAATTCCAGCAGCCTCAGATTTGGCGCGAGAGGCCATTAAATGGCTAGACATTAGAAAATGGGTCTGCGCGGTCAGTGTGCGCAGAGTATAAAAAACAGGGCAGCTGCAGTGCATCATGGGAACGCCATCTTAGTTTACCATTGTCCATCATGTCGTACTCTTACTCCTCTGAAAATTATGTTCCACCACTTTACCAGTGACAGTTGTAACAGTGAAGTTATAGTTTCTGAGGATATGTTTCTTGGTATCAAGGATCAAGTGGCTGAAAGTGACAAGGAAAATGCCGGAATTAGCACTGAAAGCCCTGACGACCAACAAACCATGGCTTGGTTGGTAACACACTCAGCTCACATACTAAGTGTCCCTGGATCGACATCCGGCATAAGTGGAAACGTTGGTAATGTTTCCTTGTACCTGCTGCCCCTGTTCACCTAGCAGTAAGTAGGTACTAGATTGTTACTCAACTGTTGTGGGTCGCATCCTGGAGGAAGGGGGGGGAGTCGGCTGGTAGTATACCATATATACGGCTGGGCTCTGAAATAACCTGAAGTAGGATAACGGCTTTTAGCCTGTAAAATTGATGTGTGTAAAAAAAAATTCTCCCCAGTTTTCAGTACGTCCACAATACGTCGACAACGTAAACGAAAGATAATATTGTCTCGTGGTCTGGGCACAGATGTGAGCAGTAATGATAGTGATGTGGTCTTTGATTTACTTGTAACTAATGGTCTTTACAGTGATAGCCACGACAATTATTCGCCTGTCAAGCGTCAATTTATATGGTGACGCAAGTGGTCTGATAGTGCGTGTTTTTTGCAGTTCCCAAGTCATGAGGGGTAGATAACGTCATCCAACCTCAGTTACGGTAGTAACGTTGGTGGTACTTCCACTGGCCATGGCCCACTGCCCATGGCCAATGTCCATGCGGCACCTAGTGTCCAAGCCCATGTGGCAGTAGGTGGTCAAACAAAAAGATATATGGCAGCAGTGGCAGTGCAGGGAGGGTGCCCTGGCCTACACCCCAACCCACAGCCCAGCCCAACCCCTGGCAAGCCCAACCCCAGGCCAGCCCAACTCCTGACCAGCCCAACCCCAGGCCAGCCCAACTCCTGACCAGCCCAACCCCAGGCCACTCATGCCTTGTTCACCACATAAAATAAAACAAAAAACAAATAACTTTATTTCTATATAGTGGAAAATAGTATTCTATTGACATTGGAGTAATTGCCATGTATGGACAACTTTACACAAGCCTCTTGTTATATAGAGTATTTCGGGCAGCCTAAATACAACTTATAATTACTGGACAATGAGATAAAAATAGTAATTTACTAGAATGCTATAATTTGCCATAATTAACATTTAATATATGGGAAAATTCAGTATATATTTTTAGATCCTGTGTAAATATTTGGTTCAAAATTTGTATTGGGAAACACTGAGGTAGAAGATATATTTGGTTACTACACGAGTTGCAACAGATGAGTGTTAGTGTGAGCGACGGTATGAATACAAATATGATTTGAATCAACAGAGTTGCTATTGACACATCTGCCTTAAACGTAATTGGTCTAACCAGCGTTAAAGTCCTATTTTGAAGGTGTTTTTATAGCTGTTTTTGAAGCTGATCTTTGAAAGGAAATTTTTTAAATCTCGAAGGAAGTTTCAAATTTTAGAGGCCTTTATTTGCATGGAGTTCCTGTATAGGTCGAGTTGAGCAAGCGGTGCCCAACTGTGATTGTATACCACACTGAGCTTTGTTTCTCTTACCATCCACTAATTTATGTTCTCCAGTCTTATTGTTGTTCATCCGACAGGAGCCACAGAGGAACGGCTGGAGTTGATGTGCTTTGCTACAGGTGAAGGACTCATGGATAAATTTCGTAGGCAGGGAAGGAGAATGGGAATAGTGTGGAGATAGAGCATGAGTGGATGGGGGTCAGGGTTGGTATAAGTATTGGTGTTTGGTAAGTGGGGGCCGCCTTGAGTAGGGCCTGTTAGGAAAGTGGCTGGGGCTGCACCTTTAGCTATGTCTTGAGGCTTGATGCTTCCTCTCCTTGTCCTATCTTCTGCTACTTTTCTCCATGCCTGACAGGTTGTTACATCCCCACTCGGCTGTTTCCTTTCATTTACTGTCTTATCCTGATCCAGGTATACATGACTGTAGCACTGTGATCTTCTGAAAAACTCTATCTTTGGATCCTGTTCTGAACTTTGTGTTAATAAGGAGGATAATCTGATCAGGCGTTGTTTACCATAATAGAGCCTCATGATCCTCTGAAAATTTGCCGTCTGCCCTATCTTTCTTTTGTGAATCCGATGACTGACATGATTCCACGTTACTCTTGGGTACCCTTCAGCCTCCTGCAGTTCATAGATCATCAGTAACCTTCCTCTTAGTTCCTCCCTTAACCTTTCTCCCTTCATGCCACTTAATTTCTCGCGGTCTCCAGAGAGCATTTCTTCTTTATCTCTTGTCAACTAGCACATGAGAATCTAGGGTGACTGCTGGCTTACCAGTCAGGCTCGACAATAAATAAATTAGTTGGCACTGAGGAAGTTGCAAGGATTGCATGCAATCGGTAGTGTATTAGGTAGAACGTCCATCAACTCCCGAGGGTCATAAAGACTGCAGATCACCTGGACACTAACTTAAAGAATAATTTAACCCTTAAACCACGAATATGGGTTAGATTTGAGTGTATATATACGAAACTACAAGAAATTTTCCTCTTAATTAAGAGTATATACACTGAAATATATCCACTAGGAGATATTCACTTCTTGGTGTATATATACAGATATTCACCTTTCGGTGTACATGCACTGAGGGATATTCAGTACGAGTCACCTTACGATAGTCTTTTTTTTTACACGTATTATCTAGTGAACAGCCATCGCATTACCCCACAGGGAGGTCCTGGTCACCTTACATATACTGGTCTTATATATACTGGTCTTATATATACTGGTCTTATATATACTGATCTTATATATACTGATCTTATATATACTGATCTTATATATACTGATCTTATATATACTGATCTTATATATACTGATCTCAAGATTTCGTTTGTTACCGATCTTTGCCTCCAATTCATTTCCATTTAATAGCATATTTTTTCATATATTTTTTTATAACCATTGTAATTTTAATAATTCATCTTACTGACAAAAAATTCCACATGGACACGGTGACCACATCAGTGGCCAATTTATATTTGAAATTCCTGCAAGTAGAAATTTTCAATGATATCCTTTCATTACATGACATTTCTAGGCAATTACATTCCCCTTATCCCACCAAGATTTTTCAGTGTTTAACACCTCTATGACCATCTTAACACCATGGAACCTTCTATCCATTTGTTTAAGTTCTCATCCCTTCTAGGACTGTTATATAATTAATGTTTAGACTTGTAAGTACTTATATAATGTAATTTAGGTTTAGGTTCTCATCCCTTCTAGGACTGTTATATAATTTAGACTTATAAGCACTTATAAATGTAATTATTACTGTGCTCAGTAGCTGCACCACTATGGGTGATGAAACTAGGCATAGTAATACCTCAGTTGTATTGAGTATTTTTAATAATCATTAATATTAATGTAATTCAAAATTTTTCGAGAACAGGAACAAGAAAACATAATTAAGGTATCCTTGAAGGGATACTTTTATAAGATTGAATTTTTTTTTTTTTTTTTTTAGTTTTTACCTTTTCTTCCTACTTTTATTTGATTTCACTTATAATTCGAAAACATCCACTTGGCTTCAATTGGATGTTTTCGAAAACGTCCAACTGGCTTCAAATTTTGAACACTTGTCGGGTAAAGGGGATCAATTGGTATGTTCACATACCCAATGATCAAAGTTGTTGAACAATTTCCCAGCATCGTATAATGGCTCGGATAAGTTCCAGAACTCTGCTGTGTAGGTTCAAACGTTCAAAAAAAAAAGGTGCCCCGAAAATGCAAATACGACAGTAAACAAAACACAGATGTGTCGGTGCAGATATGACTATTTTACTCGTAAAAAAGTGCGCCATTATTATTCCCGTTTAACCACGTTAAATAATTGTCAGTTTACCTCTCGTGACTTTCTTCAACATTTAATGGATGATACATC
Organism: Cherax quadricarinatus; assembly: GCF_038502225.1. NCBI lineage: Eukaryota > Metazoa > Arthropoda > Malacostraca > Decapoda > Parastacidae > Cherax > Cherax quadricarinatus. The sequence goes on along the minus strand of NC_091355.1, from coordinate 21,004,706 downwards.
TAAAAATTAACACATGATCTATTAAGTTTGTGTGCGGGCAGGTTTGGTGATGTGGTAAAATACTAAACAAAACTTTGGAGTCATTGGACTTCGTGTCATAACTGGAGAATGACTCGTCAGATCGGCTTCAAATTTTCACCACTGGTGTGGTTTATCAAAACACAAGGTGGGTGGCATAAGTAAAAATTTGCCAGTCGTATTTAATAGTGTTTTTTTTTATTCATTTACCAAAGAATGCCTCTTGGCTTCAATATAATATTGATGTATTCTATGATGAAGGTAACTGTAAGTTTAGTCCGAATAAGAACACTTTTTTTCTGAAAATTGAAAAAAAAAATTGTAATCGCTGGAATTAGAGCAATTACTGATATAATGATCAGTAATTGATCATTATGATCTGTTTAAACATTTTTCATTGATGGCCTTAATATATCACTGAGTTGTCAACCTACCTGGAGTCTACCTGGAGGGTATTCCAGGGATCAACGCCCCCGCTACCCTGTCCCTGGCCAGGCCTACCGGTGGATCAGGCTGTTATTGCTGGCAGCACGTAGTCCAACGTACGAGCCTTAGCCCGGCTGATCTGGCACTGACTTTAGGTATCTGTCCAGCTCCCTCTTGAAGACAACCAGGGTTCTATTGATAATTCCCTTTATGGCTGGTGGGAAGCTGTTGAACAGTCTTGGGCCCCGGACACTTATGGTGTTTTCTCTTAGTACACTAATGGCTCCCCTACTTTTCATTGGGGTATGTTGCATTGCCTGCCAAGTCTTTTGTTTTCGTAGGGATTGATTTCTGTGTGCATCTTAGGAACCAGTCCCTCTAGGATTTCAAGATGTAGATTATGATGTATCTTTCTCGCCTGTGTCCCAGTGACTACAAGTCAAGTGTTTCCAAGAGTTCCCGGTAGTTAAGGTGTTTGATGGAACTTACATATGCAGTAAAGGTTCTCAGTACATTCTCTAGATCTGCGATTTCACCTGCCTTGGAGTGAGATGTTAATGTACAGCAGTATCCAGCCTAGAGAGAACAAGTGATTTTAAAAGAATCATCACTAGCTTGGCATCTCTTGTTTTGAATGTTCTCATTATTCATCCTAATGTAATAACTAGTGAATGACTCTTCTGATAAACTTCAAACCCTGAATGCTGCTCTATCTTGATAGCATTTTTTGTTTAGGTTGTGTGGGTGTCAGTTTATCATTTTCTGCAATTTTATCAAGTTGGATTTTTTGAAAAATATCAGTCAAATTTTTTACAACATTCCAAAGAATTTTAAGTAGACTGTAAATGGGAAAAGTAAACCGGAGAAAATAAACATCGACTGTTTTACGGTGTTCCTATGTTGAACTATGTTTAACTATGTTTAACTATGTTTAAGGGTGTTCGTCCGATTTTTTGCAGCATTCTCAGCCACATTTTCTTGTGTTTTTTTCACAAATTTTCGTTTATTATTCGAGAATTCCTTATTCTACCAGCTTCAAATTTTCAGAGTTTGTGTAATGTATCTTGGATAAGATTGATGGGACTATTTGCATGCATGGGAGCCCCGTGCACAATGCTACATAGGCCATTCCCAAATTTTTGTTCCCGTCTGATAAAGACAGCCTCCTCTGATCGCCTTCAAAATTTCAACACTATTATTCTGTCTGAAAAAGTTTGGTATATTTTATTCTGAAAATGGAATAGTATTATTTTGTAAAATTACATTTTCTCTTTCCCTTGATGCTAGTGAGGGGGTGTTTGATCCAAGGAGCTGGAATTGTCTTCCCTTTGCTTGGATCAAATCTGAATGTCTATCATTCCATTGGAGCTATACGACTCCGACAAGTTTAGCTTTCCTGTATTCTGTGTAATAACTGGTAAACGCATCTTCTGATCAACTTTTAGTGCTGATGTGTTCTTAAAGGCAACAATCTCTTGATGTTACGTTATACAAGTTATTATCATATGTCAGTTTTATTATCATATTGGTTTCTTTGAAATGATTGGAGAATGTCTCTTCTGGTAAGTTATAGTGTTGGACTTTGTGGTTATCCTATCCTTCGTGCGTGTAACATCAGTAGCAGTACACAATAACAACAATAACTCAATATTTATAATATACAAGGTGAAAAACACCGACGCAAATGAGCCTCCCTTCCTTCCTCTCGTGAGATAGCTGCTCAGCACTGTCTTGACACAGACAGACTGGCCTCTTGATAGACTTGATGGTGCCTACTGTGTAGGCGAAACGTTTCAGTAATCGATACCTAACTGTTGCACATGTCTTACTCATCAACAAACAATTCACACATCTGTTACTTCCACGTCTCTACAGCTGGGCCATTCACTTGTTACTTTAAGCAAAATGATTGCAAATCATACAGCTGGGTGTCATACATCAGCTGCTTTGAATAAGTCTTAGATGTCATTCCTCTCCTACATGAACGACCGTGTTAGAGCACATAGTAACACCACGTCACAGAGTGGCAACAAATAGAGACCTAGAAAAATTTATGACTAGAAACTTCCTAGCATACCAGCTGGAATGGGCAGGTCTAATGCAGGTGAGTAAGTCCCGTGGATGTGTTCACTTACACGAACATGGTTTGTGTTACATTAATACATGTATGTAATTCGTAAGTTCCAACTGATACTTGTTTGTTTATCTGAAAAGTTCCAACTTCAAAGACTTCAGCTGAGCAAGGAATAAATGTAGATACATATAAAATATGACAGATGATAATGAAGTACTAGGACTCGGAAAATCATATCAAAACACCAATTTACCCTCGACTGAGAAGGATGCGTTTCTTCGATTTTGTTCTTTTTGAAACTTGAATCATGACAACCTTCTTGATTGCATAATCTACAGGAAATCTACTACCATAGATAACCCTGTACACTTCTCCCATTTCGACAACAGAACCGAGCATTCTGTTGTGAAGAATCTTCCTTAGATTATTTGAAATTTGAAGCCCTGTTTTCACTGACGAGAAATACAAGATTAATAGCAATTTCCCAAACTAAAGCGTCCTTTCTATTTCATCTAAGACTGACGACAGAAAGCACAGTAAGAAGATTCCAACACTGGAAGACGCCTCATCCTATTTAGAGAAAACAACCGCTACCATCTCCCAAACTCCCAAACATAGTAATGCAATATTTCTCTATTTCATCAAAATTCATCCATGAAGTCGTACGTGAACAGATCATCCAAGCAGGTGTCTGCAAGATCCAGGGCACAGATGCAGCAGCAGCAGCGATACAGGAGACACTTCATGTAACTTAAACACCATTGTCCAACATATCTAGTACACCTGTAAAACTCACAACTTCAACAATGCTTGTGTAATTTACAGGAAGATACAATCACACTACTTAAACTGGTTCGATGCTGAGAGTATTAGAGAAACAATAACACAAGAAAATGGATGTACTGCAGTAACTATGAATGAAACCAGTAAGACTATCGAACATTATCAAGGTGCATGTTGTCTTGCCAATCCCTTCACTTAAATCATCCTAGTGGGAAAGCCATGAAACTGCTTCTAGTGACTCACGAAATCGTAATGACACGATTGCCCAAAAACCATACCACTCCCGTGGTATGGTTTGCTTCTAGTGACCGTGTCTCCTCCTCACGCCACTGTTACTTACAAACAACGAGTCTCTCCTCCATTCTTGTTCCCTTCTCTCCTCGCATATAAATAGGTATGTACTGTCTTCATTGGTGTTGCTTTGTCATAAGACTGATTGAGCTTTTAGAACCTTCAAAAATATGATAAAAACACGTTTTATTATAAAAAGCAAGTAACACCTAATTTACTCTTTTACTTAACATAACTCAAGAAATCGTAATGACACGATTGCAAACAAACCATACCCCCGGCGACGGGCTGGAGTTTTGAGACTCGACGACCGCGGGTTCAATCCCGGCCGGGGGTATGGTTCGGTTTACTTAACATATACGTATTGACTCCCACACGAATGACATGTGTAACTATTATTTTTAATCATTCACAAACACAGATATATTTATGAGAAATAACTATCAATTCTGGGATTAATTAAAAAAATATTACCTTGTACCAAAAGTGGGGAATGTTTAGAGAGTGATGCCTTTAGCAGCTGACTGAGGCTGCCATATAACCTCATGCTTACATTTTTGGAGTGACAAGCTTTTGGGGCAACAGTGGTACACATGTTCGGGTAATTATAAAATGAAAGTTAACTAAATTTTTATACATCCATTATTATAATAGAACAAGTCTGCATGATGTTTCAGCAACTTTCTTCATATGGGTGGGTCATTGAGTTAACCCGGGGGGGGGGGGGGGACGTGGACCTGCTCCGCATGGGTCAACAGGCCTGTTGCAGTGTTCCTTCTTTCTTATGTTCTTATGTATAAATCACGCCATCTAGGTACTAGATTAAATACTTACTGCTTGATGGCGTTCCCCCGACACTTAACGGACTGCAACTACTGTAATTTAGCAGTAAGGTTTACGTACAGAAAACAGTTTTCCTGCAGGACAGTGCCGCCTGGTGATTATTATTATAATCAAGGGGGAAGGGCTAAACCCGGAGGATTATACAGCGCCTGGGGGGGGGGATGTAGAAGGCATTCAGGCTTAATTCGGGGAACTGGAGCACAGATCCAATTCCCTAAATCAAGAGCCCCTCACCAACATCAAGGAACCTTCCTTGAGGGGTGCCGCCTGGTGAGACTATAATCTCACACATAAACAAACTAGCGCTTCAGTAAAATCTAGATGCTATTGCTTTGTACAGAGTTAACCTAAGAGCAGCAAACATATTTTGAGGATCAAAAGCCAAGGACAGAGAACCTGGAATACCAATACACCTCAGAAGACCGGGGTATACAACGAAAGATTGTGCTATGACTTGACAGACTAAACTGTGACCTCAGGCAGCTGTCCGCTCGCTCTTCGACAACACATTCTCTGTGGTCTCATCCATGCTCCTAATACTTCGTTGATTTTAAATGTTACACTGTCCTGGAGTTTTACGACTTACTTGCCATGGGTTCTAACCTTGAGTGTTGAGTGTTATTAATGTGAAAATTGACATTCTCGTAAAAGCATACCACCTTTAATACATTTACTTGCCGCCTTTGTATTTAAATTGAAGCCTACTGCGTAGGCGAAACGTTTCAACAATAAATATACTTAACTGTTGCACATGTATCTTAAACATCAGTAGTAGTAGTAGCAACAACATAAACAGCAACAGCAACAACAACAGTAGCAGCAACATCAATAATAGCCTGTTACAAAAAAAAAAAATAGACTGAAACAGCAGGAGCAGAAGATCCACAAAGGGAGAAGAGCAAGAAATCACCTAAGCAGGAAGTTCATGTTCTGAGAAATTTTGACTCGTGAAGAGAATTCTTTCGTTCGAGTGTAAAAAAAAGTACGTGAATCGTATATGAATGTTTACCTGAATGTGTTTTTAGCCCCGCAGACACTCAGAAGGATAATTAAGTACGGTGAGTAGTTTCAACTACATGAAGGTAGATGCAAGTAGATAGGAGAGTAGAAGTGGCTGTTGAACACCGCGAGGCAGTGAGTGTCAAGGGGTTAGTTGAGAGGCACTTGATAGCTGAGTTTACTATCCAGTACCAGGTATCGTGTGTGTGTGTGTGTGTATTTACCTTGCTAGATGGGCCACAGAGGCAAGGTACAGTAGCTACCAGTTACTGTACATTACCTTTGATATACCTTTGATGAGTTTCGAGAGTCTTCCTACTCCCGGAGCCTAGCCATAGACCAGGCTGCTACCTTTGCTATCAGCTACTGTACCCTTGCTACCAGCTACTGTACCCTTGCTACCAGCTACTGTACCCTTGATACCAGCTACTGTACCCTTGCTACCAGCTACTGTACCCTTGCTCCCAGCTACTGTACCCTTGCACCCAGCTACTGTACCCTTGCCCCCAGCTACTGTACTATTGCTACCAGCTTCTGTATCTTTGCTACCAGCTACTGTGCCTTTGGTACTAGCTACTGTGCCTTTGCTACCAGCTACTGTGCCCTTGCTACCAGGTACTGTGCCTTTACTACCAGCTACTGTACCTTGCTACCAACTACTGTACCCTTGCTGCCAACTACTGTACCTTGCTATCAGCTACTGTACCCTTCCTACCAGCTACTGTACCCTTGCTACCTTTTACTGTACCCTTGCTAACAACTACTGTACCTTGCTACCAGTTACCTGCCAGTTCCTACCAGCTACTGTACTAATGCTACCAGCTACTTTATCTTTCTACCACTACTGTACCCTTGCTACCAACTACTGTACCTTGCTACCGGTTACCTACCAGTTGCTACCAGCTACTGTACTCATGCTACCAGCTACTTTATCTTTCTACCACTACTGTACCCTTGCTACCAACTACTGTACCCTTGCTACCAACTACTGTACCCTTGCTACCAACTACTGTACCCTTGCTACCAACTACTGTACCCTTGCTACCAACTACTGTACCCTTGCTACCAACTACTGTACCCTTGCTACCAACTACTGTACCCTTGCTACCAACTACTGTACCCTTGCTACCAGCTACTGTACCTTGCTACCAGCTACTGTACCTTGCTACCAGCTACTGTACCTTGCCACCAGCTACTGTACCTTGCCATCAGCTACTGTACCGTGCTACCAGCTACTGTGCCTTTGCTACCAGCTACTGTACATTGCTACCAGTTACTTTACCTTGCTACCAGTTACTGTACCCTTGCTACCAGTTACTGTACCCTTGCTAGCAACTACTGTACCTTGCTACCAGTTACCTACCAGTTGCTACCAGCTACTGTGCTCATGCTACCAGCTACTGTATCTTGTTACCAGCTGCTGTACCTTGCTACCAGCTACTGTACCTTGCTACCAGCTACTGTACCTTGCTACCAGCTACTGTACCCTGCTACCAGTTACTGTACCTTGCTGCCAGCTACTGTACCTTGCTACCAACTACTATACCCTTGCTACCAACTACTGTATCTTGCCACGAGCCATGCTACGTTCTGCTATACCCCGTGCCATCCCTGTTGCTAGTACTTAATATACTCCCTGCCACTAGCTCTACCGCAATTATTATAATAAAAAAGAAGCACTAAACCCACTAGGGTCATAAAGAACCTTACCACCAGCCCAGCCACCAGCCCCGCAACGTGCTCTGCCACCAGCCCTACCACCTGCCCTGCAACTTGCTCTATCACCAGCCCAGTTACCAGCTGACGTAGTGGGTACTTTAACCCTGCCATCAGACCCTCCACAAGCCCTGCTATGTAGCTATTGTACCCCTGACATCAGCGTTTTCGTGCCATTATCTCTTGCACCCCTGAATTCATCTATTGTATTCTTGGAATCACCTGTTGTAACCTGATATCACCTACTGTATCCTTGCAATTGGCTATTTCACCCCCTGCAATCGGCTATTGTATCCCTGAACTCAGCTCTTATACGCCTGCAATCAGCTATTGTGCCCCTGCAATCGGCTACTTTACCCCGACTATCAGCCACTGTTCCATGACCAGCAGCTATTATACCCCTGCTAGCAGCTATTATACCCTTGCCAGCAGCTATAATATTCCTATCAGCAGCTATTATTCAAAAGAAAGCAGACACTATATTCTTGAATGCAGTTATTATACCTGCCAACAGCTATTATACCTGCCAACAGCTATTATACCCTGCCAGCAGCTATCATACCCTGCCAGCAGCTATTATACCCTGCCAGCAGCTGTTATACCTTATCAGCAGCTATTATACCCCACCCAGCAGTTCTGCCATGTGTATATATAATTTTAGTGCCTGGGAGTGTGAGAGTGGTGAGTGTTGTTAGGTACGAACACTTGTTTCTCTGGAGTGCAAGACTCCACTGCCACCTACCATCCTCTCTACACACTACAGTTCTAAGGAAGTCACTTGACTACTCAGCTCCCTGTCTGTCCTGGGCCAGCGAAACCCCGTGGGATTTAACAGGCTGCTTTGGTTTTGGAAATCAAAAGTAGTCGGTGGAGTGATGTACCTTCACTTGACATATTACTGTGGAAGTCTACGCTATGTATGTAAATAACTGTCATTCTGAGAGTTGATTCTCAGCGAACGTGTGACTTCATTGTGTCTGAGACCTCAGCCAGCTGGGTTCACTCTCTCGCTCACTTTCAACCAGATATGCATCTGTTTTACTGTTTTATTTTGTATTGACATGCGCTTATCATCACGGTTCAGGCCTGTTGACATGCGCTTATTATTAGGCTTCAGGCCCGTTGCAGCGCTGTATAGCCCTTGTAGTTTAGCGCTTCTTTTTTTATTATAATAATTCAGGCCTGTTGACATGCACTCACCATTAGGCTTCAGGCCTGTTGACATGCGTTCGCCATTAGGCTTCAGGCCTGTTGACATGCGTTCGCCATTAGGCTTCAGGCCTGTTGACATGCGTTCGCCATTAGGCTTCAGGCCTGTTGACATGCGTTCGCCATTAGGCTTCAGGCCTGTTGACATGCGTTCGCCATTAGGCTTCAGGCCTGTTGACATGCGCTCGTCATTAGACTTCTGGCTTGCTGTCATGCGTTCGTCATTAGGCTTCAGGCCTGTTGACATGCGCTCGCCATTAGGCTTCAGACCTGTTGACATGCGTTCGCCATTAGGCTTCAGGCCTGTTGACATGCGCTCGTCATTAGACTTCAGGCCTATTGACATGCGCTAATTAGGCTTCAGGCCTGTTGACATGCGCTCGTCATTAGGCTTCATGCCTGTTGACATGCGCTCGTCATTAGGCTTCATGCCTGTTGACATGCGCTCGTCATTAGGCTTCAGGCCTGTTGACATGCGCTCAGACTTCAGGCCAGTTGACATGCGCTCGTCATTATGGCTTCAGGCCTGTTGACATGCGCTCGTCATTAGGCTTCAGATCTATTGACATGCGCTCGTCATTAGGCTTCAGGCCTGTTGACATGCGCTCGTCATTAGGCTTCAGGCCTGTTGGCATGCGCTCGTCATTAGGCTTCAGGCCTGTTGACATGCGCTCGTCATTAGGCTTCAGGCCTGTTGGCATGCGCTCGTCATTAGGCTTCAGGGCTGTTGACATGCGCTCGTCATTAGGCTTCAGGCCTGTTGACATGCGCTCGTCATTAGGCTTCAGGCCTGTTGACATGCGCTCGTCATTAGGCTTCAGGCCTGTTGGCATGCGCTCGTCATTAGGCTTCAGGCCTGTTGACATGCGCTCGTCATTAGGCTTCAGGCCTGTTGGCATGCGCTCGTCATTAGGCTTCAGGCCTGTTGGCATGCGCTCGTCATTAGGCTTCAGGCCTGTTGGCATGCGCTCGTCATTAGGCTTCAGGCCTGTTGACATGCGCTCGTCATTAGGCTTCAGGCCTTTTGACATGCGCTCGTCATTAGGCTTCAGGCCTTTTGACATGCGCTCGTCATTAGGCTTCAGGCCTGTTGACATGCGCTCGTCATTAGGCTTCAGGCCTGTTGGCATGCGCTCGTCATTAGGCTTCAGGCCTGTTGACATGCGCTCGTCATTAGGCTTCAGACCTGTTGACATGCGCTAGTCATTAGGCTTCAGACCTGTTGACATGCGCTAGTCATTAGGCTTCAGACCTGTTGACATGCGCTAGTCATTAGGCTTCAGACCTGTTGACATGCGCTAGTCATTAGGCTTCAGACCTGTTGACATGCGCTAGTCATTAGGCTTCAGACCTGTTGACATGCGCTAGTCATTAGGCTTCAGACCTGTTGACATGCGCTAGTCATTAGGCTTCAGACCTGTTGACATGCGCTAGTCATTAGGCTTCAGACCTGGTCTACACGGGTGTCTAGATCTCAGTCTTCAGTTTAAGCAGACCGAATCTTCTGCCTCTGTCTTTCGTGGCTAATCAATTTAGGTGACACATGACACGAGTGCCTCTCAAGGAAGATTCCTTGATGCTGGTGAGGGGCTCTTGATCCAGGGAATTGGATGTGCTTCAGCTCCCTTGACTGAGTCTGAATACCTTCCATCCCCCTTCCCCACAGGCGCTCTATAATCCTACAGGTTTAGCCCCCCTCCATGATTATAATAATAATGGACTGCAGCATCAAAGACTGTGTCAAACCTCTTGCTTGAGGAACCTGTATTGTTCATGTCTTAACTTTGATTCACGTTTTAAACTTGGTTTTAATTTTTAATTTCTTGATTCAGTTAGGTAATATTTCGTGTTTTATTCTTGAGTAAATTTTATCTATTTTTGTAAACTTTAATTTACAAATTACTTATAAATTTTCACATTTTCCATTTCACTTTTCACAAGACTGATAGAAGTGCATCTGTAAGTATGAGGAATTATTTCGTTATTATTAACAATTGACTTCTGTGCCCCTGCTGCTAACCCTGTCATCAGCTTTTCCACCACTCTGCCACTTGCCCTGCCATCAGCGTTTCTACTCCTGCCACTTATCCTGTCATCAGGAAGAAGAGGAGTCCGGAGCGGGCCAAGCGAAGTGGGCCAAGCTGCTGCTCTGTCAGTAGTCCTGCCACCAACCCTGCCACCAACCCTGCCACCAACCCTGCCACCAGCGAGGCCTTGGAAATGTCGAAGAGGAGGAGGAGGAGTAGGAGGAGGAGGAAGAAGAGTCCGGAGAGGGCCAAGCAGTGTGGGCCAAGCCACTGCGGTGAGCAGACGTGTGCCGCGTGTGTTGCCAAGCTCCCTCACCCTTCCTCCCTCGCCCAACCACTGGAACGGGAGCAGCTCTCACCTCATCCCTGGGTGTCCTAACATTCCCCTGGGACGACACTCGCTATACCCAGGTGTACAGCAGTTCTGAACAGCCACGTTATGAACCAATGAGATCATTCCACCTCACTATTCGTGTCCCCGAGTTGTTTGTTACACTGTGGACTACTGAGAGATCCTGTTTCTCCAAGCTTAGATGTCCTTCCTAAAACACCGAAAGAATATGTCCTATGCTGAAAGAGGCGATTGTGCTATGCTGAAAGGGGCATTTATGACATGCTGAAAGAGGCATTTGTGCCATGCTGAAAGAGGCATTTGTGCCATGCTGAAAGAGGCATTTGTGCCATGCTGAAAGAGGCATTTGTGCCATGCTGAAAGAGGCATTTGTGCCATGCTGAAAGAGGCATTTGTGACATGCTGAAAGGGACATTTGTACCATGCTGAAAGTCATTTGTGCTATGCTGAAAGAGGCATTTGTGCTATGCTGAAAGAGAAACTTGTGCTGTGCCGAAAATGGCTCTGGTGTTATGCTGAAAGTGGTACTTTTTCTATGCTGAAAGAGACACTTGTTCTATGCTGAGAGACACATGTTATATGCTGAAAGAGACGCTTATTCTATGCTGCGAGGCACTTGTTCTATGTTGAAAGATACACTTGTTCTGTGCTGAAAGAGACACTTGTTCTGTGGTGAGAAATACTTGTCCTATGCTGAAAGAGACATGCGGTGCTGAAAGTCATCTGTGCTATGCTGAAATTAGCACTTGTGCTGTACTGAGAGGCACTTGTTCTATGCTGAAAGTGGCACTTGTGCTATGCTGAAAGTGGCACTTGTGCTATGCTGAAAGAGACCTGTGCTATGCTGAAAGAGACACTTGTGCTATGCTGAAAGAGGCACTTGTGCTATGCTGAAAAAGGCACTTGGGCTATGCTGAAAGAGGCCCTTGTGCTATGCTGAAAGAGGCCCTTGTGCTATGCTGAAAGAGGCCTTGTGCTATGCTGAAAGAGGCCTTGTGCTATGCTGAAAGAGGCCTTGTGCTATGCTGAAAGAGGCCCTTGTGCTATGCTGAAAGAGGCCCTTGTGCTATGCTGAAAGAGGCCCTTGTGCTATGCTGAAAGAGGCCCTTGTGCTATGCCGAAAGAGGCCCTTGTGCTATGCTGAAAGAGGCTCTTGTGTTATGCTGAAAGAGGAACTTGTGGAGGAGTGAAATTTGTGACCAGTGTCGAGGCATCAGTATTCTGCTGTTCTTGTCACTTGTACCACGAGATTCCTGCACTTATGTAGCAGGTGTGGTCATTGCCAGGCAGGTGTGTACCAGGCAGGTTTGGGCAGTGCCTAGTAGGCGTGATCAATGCGAAGCAAGTGTGTGCCAGGCAGGTGTGGTCAGTGCCAGGCAGCTGTATGTAGTGTCAGGCAGGTGTGGTCAGCGCCAGGCACGTGTGCTCATTGCCAGGCAAGTGTGTGATAAGTAAGGCGTGGGTAGTGCCAGGTAGGTGTGGTCAGAGAGAGAGAGAGAGGTGACATAAGTGGTAGACAGGTGTGGATAGTGGCATAAAATTGGGGAAAGTTCTAGATGTGGTCATTGTCAAACAGCTGTGGTCAAACAGGGTTGTCCTAGGCAGGTGTGGTGTGGTCAGTGTCAGGCAGGTGTGATCATTAGCTGGCAGGTGTGGTCAGTGACTGGCTGACCAGTGTCAGGCAGGTGTGGTCAGTGGCTGGCTGGCCAGTGCCTGGCTGGTGTGGTCACTGTACTTGATAGAACACCAGCGCTCTGCCTCTCTAGTAAACACTACCACTGTCACCTGCCACAGTGGTCTCTACCACTTACCTCCACTACTTCCCTGCTCTCTCGCTCTTCCTAGTAACTTCACAAATCTGCCGTCACTAATACCCACCAGACTTCCACTGCCACTTACCCCGCCTCTATCGACTGCCACTTACCCCACCACTATCGCCACCAGTATCTCTTCCTACAACCATTCATCGTATAGCAGCACCC
>NC_091355.1:20826986-20986986 GCF_038502225.1 Cherax quadricarinatus | reverse complement strand
TCACTAATTGCTACAACAACCATCTTATGCAAAGATATATCATAAGTATATAGAATATCTGTCAGAAATACATGGAACTCATGTCCACAATACATATACCTGCAATAAATGCACCGTACATCGGCAATATGTGTAGCATATGTACACCTGCAATATATGCACCGTACATCTGCAATATGTATAGCATATGTACACCTGCAATATATGTATCATACGCCTGCAGTATATATAATATATACCTACAATAAGCGTAACGTACACCTCCTATACATGTTAACATATCGTCAATGTATCGTATACCTAACATATGCCTGACATATATCTAATAAAGTTAAGCCATATATAAAGCAATGCCTGTAATATGGCGATCATATACTGGAATATAACACATCCTTACAATATATCTGACAAACACCTGCGATTTATACACAAGAATTATGTAAAGATGTTACTTTAAAAACATTCTTAAAGTCGATATATATATATATATATATATATATATATATATATATATATATATATATATATATATATATATATATATATATATATATATTGTGGTAGGGGACCTGAATGCTAAAGTAGGAGAAATTTTTAGAGAGGGTGTGGTAGGTAAGTTTGGGGTGCCAGGTGTAAATGATAATGGGAGCCCTTTGATTGAACTTTGTATAGAAAGGGGTTTAGTTATAGGTAATACATATTTTAAGAAAAAGAGGATAAATAAGTATACAAGATATGATGTAGGGCGAAATGACAGTAGTTTGTTGGATTATGTATTGGTAGATAGACTGTTGAGTAGACTTCAGGATGTACATGTTTATAGAGGGGCCACAGATATATCAGATCACTTTCTAGTTGTAACTATACTGAGAGTAAAAGGTAGATGGGATACAAGGAGAATAGAAGCATCAGGGAAGAGAGAGGTGAAGGTTTATAAACTAAAAGAGGAGGCAGTTAGGGTAAGATATAAACAGCTATTGGAGGATAGATGGGCTAATGAGAGCATAGGCAATGGGGTCGAAGAGGTATGGGGTAGGTTTAAAAATGTAGTGTTAGTGTGTTCAGCAGAAGTTTGTGGTTACAGGAAAGTGGGTGCGGGAGGGAAGAGGAGCGATTGGTGGAATGATGTAAAGAGAGTAGTAAGGGAGAAAAAGTTAGCATATGAGAAGTTTTTACAAAGTAGAAGTGATGCAAGGAGGGAAGAGTATATGGAGAAAAAGAGAGAGGTTAAGAGAGTGGTGAAGCAATGTAAAAAGAGAGCAAATGAGAGAGTGGGTGAGATGTTATCAACAAATTTTGTTGAAAATAAGAAAAAGTTTTGGAGTGAGATTAACAAGTTAAGAAAGCCTAGAGAACAAATGGATTTGTCAGTTAAAAATAGGAGAGGAGAGTTATTAAATGGAGAGTTAGAGGTATTGGGAAGATGGAGGGAATATTTTGAGAAATTGTTAAATGTTGATGAAGATAGGGAAGCTGTGATTTCGTCTATAGGGCAAGGAGGAATAACATCTTGTAGGAGTGAGGAAGAGCCAGTTGTGAGTGTGGGGGAAGTTCGTGAGGCAGTAGGTAAAATGAAAGGGGGTAAGGCAGCCGGGATTGATGGGATAAAGATAGAAATGTTAAAAGCAGGTGGGGATATAGTTTTGGAGTGGTTGGTGCAATTATTTAATAAATGTATGGAAGAGGGTAAGGTACCTAGGGATTGGCAGAGAGCATGCATAGTTCCTTTGTATAAAGGCAAAGGGGATAAAAGAGAGTGCAAAAATTATAGGGGGATAAGTCTGCTGAGTATACCTGGTAAAGTGTATGGTAGAGTTATTATTGAAAGAATTAAGAGTAAGACGGAGAATAGGATGGCAGATGAACAAGGAGGCTTTAGGAAAGGTAGGGGGTGTGTGGACCAGGTGTTTACAGTGAAACATATAAGTGAGCAGTATTTAGATAAGGCTAAAGAGGTCTTTGTGGCATTTATGTATTTGGAAAAGGCGTATGACAGGGTGGATAGGGGGGCAATGTGGCAGATGTTGCAAGTGTATGGTGTAGGAGGTAGGTTACTGAAAGCAGTGAAGAGTTTTTACGAGGATAGTGAGGCTCAAGTTAGAGTATGTAGGAAAGAGGGAAATTATTTCCCAGTAAAAGTAGGCCTTAGACAAGGATGTGTGATGTCACCGTGGTTGTTTAATATATTTATAGATGGGGTTGTAAGAGAAGTAAATGCAAGGGTCTTGACAAGAGGCGTGGAGTTAAAAGATAAAGAATCAGTGGGAGTTGTCACAGCTGCTCTTTGCTGATGACACTGTGCTCTTGGGAGATTCTGAAGAGAAGTTGCAGAGATTGGTGGATGAATTTGGTAGGGTGTGCAAAAGAAGAAAATTAAAGGTGAATACAGGAAAGAGTAAGGTTATGAGGATAACAAAAAGATTAGATGATGAAAGATTGCATATCAGATTGGAGGGAGAGAGTATGGAGGAGGTGAATGTATTCAGATATTTGGGAGTGGACGTGTCAGCGGATGGGTCTATGAAAGATGAGGTGAATCATAGAATTGATGAGGGAAAAAGAGTGAGTGGTGCACTTAGGAGTCTGTGGAGACAAAGAGCTTTGTCCTTGGAGGCAAAGAGGGGAATGTATGAGAGTATAGTTTTACCAACGCTCTTATATGGGTGTGAAGCATGGGTGATGAATGTTGCAGCGAGGAGAAGGCTGGAGGCAGTGGAGATGTCATGTCTGAGGGCAATGTGTGGTGTGAATATAATGCAGAGAATTCGTAGTTTGGAAGTTAGGAGGAGGTGCGGGATTACCAAAACTGTTGTCCAGAGGGCTGAGGAAGGGTTGTTGAGGTGGTTCGGACATGTAGAGAGAATGGAGCGAAACAGAATGACTTCAAGAGTGTATCAGTCTGTAGTGGAAGGAAGGCGGGGTAGGGGTCGGCCTAGGAATGGTTGGAGAGAGGGGGTAAAGGAGGTTTTGTGTGCGAGGGGCTTGGACTTCCAGCAGGTATGCATGAGCGTGTTTGATAGGAGTGAATGGAGACAAATGGTTTTTAATACTTGACGTGCTGTTGGAGTGTGAGCAAAGTAACATTTATGAAGGGGTTCAGGGAAACCGGCAGGCCGGACTTGAGTCCTGGAGATGGGAAGTACATTGCCTGCACTCTGAAGGAGGGGTGTTAATGTTGCAGTTTAAAAACTGTAGTGTAAAGCACCCTTCTGGCAAGACAGTGATGGAGTGAATGATGGTGAAAGTTTTTCTTTTTCGGGCCACCCTGCCTTGGTGGGAATCGGCCAGTGTGATAATAAAATAATAATATATATATATATATATATATATATATATATATATATATATATATATATATATATATATATATAATTTGTGCCTGTCGTGCCAAATAGGCAAATCTTAAAGATTTTGGCTTAAATAGCAACGCTCTTCTTGCCGATTAAGTCAAGCAAAAATTTGTGTATGCAGTCATTCTGAACCTAACGAGAAAAATATATTTCATTGTGTTTGATTATTATTAAACTGTTGTAAACTTATATAAAATATATTTAGTTGGATTAGGATAAATTAAATTGCTTTTGTTATAAAATGATTAGGTAAGTTTTCTAAGGTTCTTTTGACACAAAATTGTTAATTTTTACATTAACATAAATGAAAAAATGTATCTTTAAACGTACAGGAGAAAATTTTAGAAAGGACTTAATTTTACAAGAGTTCTTGGTAAATCACCTATTTTTACCTATTCGGCATGACACTGTATATATATCTCAAAAAACAACACTGCACTAGCCAAGGACTCGAACCCATGGTGCTTTGACCTGCCTCATGGTGGGCGAAAACATACGACACCCTAATCCACTGGACCATACAATCCTTAAGAGTACAACTTCCAGCGGAACTGGATGTTGTACTCGCTACCCAAGGACACACGATGGTGTGGATGGCTCTAGGCTAATTTCATTCTAGTCCCTGTTTGGTGTACTGGTACAACGAGCAGTGTTGTTATCGATCAATACCACTCGTTCGTGGTCACAATAATTATATATATATATATATATATATATATATATATATATATATATATATATATATATATATAGTGGCATCCACATTGCAGAGAATGATATACACATTGCCGAGAGTGGTATACACATTGTCGAGAGTGGTATACACATTAACGATAGTGGTATACACATTGTCGAGAGTGGTATACACATTAACGATAGTGGTATACACATTGCCGAGAGTGGTATACACAACGATAGTGGTATACACTTTCATGGTAATGGTTATTGAAGCTAAAACCTTGGGTAATTTCAAATTTAGGTTTGATAAATACATGAGTGAGAGGGGTTGGATCTGGGTGATACTTGCACATGAGTAATAGGTTTATCAAAGCTTATTGCTTTGGTAGCATTGAAAATACGATGGGTAAATATTCTTTTAATGGGATGTGTTTGTGAAGGACCTACCCAGTATTGACCAACAGGCCTACTGCAGTGTTCCTCCTTAAGTTCTTATGATAGTATATACATTGCTGAGGGTGGTATGCACATTGCTGAAGGTATATACATTGTTGAGCGGTATACATATTCTTGGTAGTGGTATACATATTGCTGATAGTACGTCTTTTTTAGACCAGCAACACTCTTCAAAGGAGGGAACCTGAAACGGCTGACGAACACTTCACTCTATGTATTGGGGCTACTTTCCCTTTCCTCGGATCAGACCAGTTTGCCTTCCATTTCCTCTGGCGTTTTACGACCCCTATGTGTTTAGCGAAATCAGACAGGTATTTCCTATACCCCACATTGCCTGCCCAGTGAACCTCAGTATTCAGAGACAGATACTACCAGTATCCCTCACCCCAGCCTCGTGTACCTCAGTGATCAGAGACAGGTACTACCAGTATCCCTCACCCCAGCCTCGTGTACCTCAGTGATCAGAGACAGGTACTACCAGTATCCCTCACCCCAGCCTCGTGTACCTCAGTGATCAGAGACAGGTACTTCCTGTATCCCTCACCCCAACCACCACAACTTCATTGTACGGAAAGTCTCTGTAGAGGCAGAGGAGCTGTAGCTCAGTTCCTCCAAGTGGTCCAAGAACTGCATATAAGAACCTTTAAGAATCCCAGGAGATCTATCCTAGCACTGTCAAGAAGCCTTCATAACTAAATTGATCAAATTTCTGAACAATATATAAAAAAAGCAAAATGATGTGATAAGTATTGGTATTTACGTTCAGTTTTCTGACATTCCGAACCTGTATATTAAAGACATCAACCTTGTGAGTTTGAAGCCGACCAGAATCCCGTTAGAAATTTCCTTGACAGGTTATCGGAAATAAATATTGACAGGTTATCGGAAATAAATATTCCAATTTCTTCAATAAATCGACTAAGTCAGATACGTTAGGTTAAAGGACACAAGTGTAACTAATGTGATATTTTTATTGTGGCAACGTTTCGCTCTCCTAGAGCTTTGTCAAGCCATTACAAGAAATACATGGACACAGGGTATATATAGGCTTAGAGTGAGGTGTAGTAGTTGTAATACTAATGGTGGTAGTAGTAGTCGTAGTGGTACTAGTAGTAGTAGTAATATATGTGGTAGAAAAAGTCGACTTGTACATGAGTAAAAAGGTTATTAAAGCTTGTTGCTTGGGTAGCATAAGAACATAAAGGAGGAATGCTGCACCAGGCCTGTTGGCCCAAAATGGACAAGTTTCACAAATCCAGCCCATTAACAGAACACTAGGCCAGGCAAATATTTCTGTTAGTAGTTAGATTTGAGAAGACCTATTTCAGTGTTTTTCCTCTTTATATAGTATTAGCAAGAGCATCTATGTGGCGGCAGGAGGACTCTTGCTAATGCTCCAGAGATGATGAAGCTGCCTTTATTTTGCTTAATTGTGTTAGAAAGACCGATTAATGATGATTCAAGGCATTTGCGGAAATTATGTTCTTTGATCACTAGTCGGGCGTCGCTGAATTTCATGAGGTGATTAGTGGAATTCCGGTGTGGTACACAGGCATGGTTCAAGATGTTTCGAGGTTCCTTGCTGTTGCACCTACATACATCCTGTCGCAGCCTCCACAGGGTATAATGTAAACTCCTACATTGACTGGTTCATGGTGTTTCGATTTTGTCCTGGTTAGATCCCTTATGGAAGTGCTGGATGCGATGGCGACTCTAGTGTTAGTTTGTGTGAGTACTTTAGAAACGTTCAATGCAACCTGACTGTTGGGGAGGATTATAGCTTTGTTTGGAGTGGTGTTGGTGCGTGCAAAATTAATGGTCTGACGGGCTTTTTTCTTGCAGTCTTTGATGATAAAGGAAGAAAAATGAACATCACCGAAGGATTGGTGTATATGTATATATATATTGCTCGTCAAGAAACTCAGGACTACAAATTCGGTATGCTCTTACGAAAAATTTGATGATGATGCCTCTTTTAGTCTTAGTATATTGACTGGAATAAAAGTATGTGACATCATTTTTGTTTGTACGTTTTCGATAAACTTTTAAATCTTTAATTGTTATCTTTGTGAATGAGGACGTCTAGAAGGTAGCTTTTCATTGGACTCTTCTTCGAGTGTAAACTGGATAGCCGGTTCAACTTTCTTTGAGTCTTGCCTGAAGATTCCGCACATCAAAACATATGGGTGTTATTATGTGGACGTCATCCACATAACGTAACTAAGTGACGCTGGTGAGGATATTTTGCGAAGTGTATAGCTTCTAGGTGTTCCGTATACTAGTTAGCTAAGACGGCGCTGATGGTTGACCCCATTCCCATACCATAGGTTTGTTTGTAGAGCCAATTATTGAAAGAAAAACAGTTGAAAGTAATGCAGAGTTCAATCAAGTCAACAAAATCTCCGGAGGTAGAGGAAGATTAAGGTCCTGATTGAGTTTACTCCGTAGAACGTTAATGGCTTGTGTGGTTACCTGGAGGTTACCTGGAGGTTACCTGGAGGTTATTCCGGGGATCAACGCCCCCGCGGCCCGGTCCATGACCAGGCCTCCCGATGGATCAGGGCCTGATTAACTAGGCTGTTACTGCTGGCCGCACGCAGTCCAACGTACGAGCCACAGCCCGGCTGATCCGGCACTGACTTTAGGTATCTGTCCAGCTCTCTCTTGAAGGCAGCCAGGGGTTTATTGGCAATTCCCCTAATGCTTGATGGGAGGCTGTTGAACAGTTTTGGGCCCCGGACACTTATGGTGTTTTCCCTTAGTGTACCAATGGCGCCCCTACTTTTTATTGGGGGCATTTTGCATCGCCTGCCCAGTCTTTTACTTTCGTAGGGAGTGATTTCTGTGTGCAGATTTGGGACCATTCCTTCCAAGATTTTCCAAGTGTAGATTATGATATATCTCTCCCTCCTGCGTTCCAACGAGTACAAGTCAAGTGCTTCCAAGCGTTCCCAGTAGTTAAGGTGCTTGACAGAACTTATACGTGCAGTAAAGGATCTCTGTACACTCTCTAGATCTGCGATTTCACCTGCTTTGAATAGAGATGTTAATGTACAGCAGTATTCCAGCCTAGAGAGAACAAGTGATTTGAAAAGGATCATCATGGGCTTGGCATCTCTCGTTTTGAAAGTTCTCATTATCCATCCTATCATTTTCTTTGCACGTGCGATCGTGGCACTGTTGTGATCCTTGAAAGTGAGATCCTCAGACATTACAACTCCCAGGTCCCTTACATTATTTTTCCGCTCTATTGTATGGCCGGAGTCAGTAGTATACTCTGTTCTAGTTATTATCTCCTCCAGTTTTCCATAACGGAGTAGTTGGACATCATATTGTTTACCGTTGCCCACTGGAAAACTTTGTTTATATCTTCTTGGAGGTTAACCGCGTCCTCAGCAGATGACAGCCTCATGCAGATCCTAGCATCATCCGCAAAGGATGATACGGTGCTGTGGTGTATATCTCTGTTTATGTCTGATATGAGGATAAGGAATAAGATGGGGGCGAGTACTGTGCCTTGTGGAACAGAGCTCTTCACTATGGCAGCCTCCGATTTAACTCTGTTGACCACTACTCTTTGTGTTCGATTTGTTAGGAAGTTGAAGATCCATCTCCCCACTTTCCCAGTTATTCCTTTAGCACGTATTTTATGGGTTGGGTACTGTAGTGAAAACAGAAGCTATGTCCAAACTACTTAGTTTCTTGTTTCGGATGGAGAGGTTTCTGATGCGATTGAGAAGGTCGCCTGAATGCTTAAGATGAGCGGAGCTGATGGTCCCCAGAAGGCAGGAAAGATGTTTGGCAAGAACTCCGGCTAGTTTGTGTGGTGCACTGCCTATACCTGATGTAATTAGTCTGAGAGGAATATTATGTTTATGGATCTTAGATAAAACATACATGTGTGTTGGTTTAAGGGCGCTGGGTATCAAGTGCAGAAGTTTCTTCCCTCCACTAGTGCGTTTGAGTATTTGTCTGGTTTTGTATAGGAAATCTGGTGAGTGTCTCCCACTGTTGTGTGCTGACGGGTTCGTATGTAGACTGGCCATTCAAAAGGCCCATCAATTTGGTGTTGTACTCACTGGTGTTGTGCCTGACGACTCCACCTCCTTTGTCGGCGGTGGCGAGTATGATCTCCATTTTCCTTCCTTTTTCATCAACGAGCCCTTCAGATCATTAATTCTCCACTCGCCAACGCCACTCTTAACTAAGTTATAATCCTTCCCAACAGCCAGGTTGCATTGAACGTTTCCAAGGTACTCGCACAAGATAACACTACAGTCGCTGTCGTATCCAGCACTTCCATAAGGGATCTAACCAGGACAAAAATCGATGCACCATGAACCAGTCAGTGCAGGGGTTTACACTACACTGTGTAGGCTGCGATAGAATATATGTAGGAGAAACAGCAAGGAGCCTCGAAACGAGTCACAATGAATGCACAAATGCGTATAAGAACGATAACTTGAACAACGCCTGCGTACAACACGGGAATTCCGTCAATCACCTCGTGAAATTTAGCGACGCCTGACTATTGATCAAAGAATCTAATTTCCGTGGATGTAAATGCCTTGTATCATTATTAATCGCTGTTTCTAACACATGCAAAATAAAAGTGGCTTCATAATCTCTGAAGTATTAGCATGAATCTTCCTCGAAACAATAAACCCTGCCTTCACATAGTTTCTGTTTGCTGATACTATATAAAATAGGAGGAACACTGAAATAAGCCTTCTCAAATCCAACCGCTAACAGACAGCCGCGGGGGCGCTGACCCCCGAAACCCTGTCCAGGTAAACTCCAGGTAACCTTTTTACTCACGTACAAGTCGACTTTTTCTGCCTTATGTACTACTACTAGTATTACAACTACACCTCACTCTAAGTCTATATATATATATATATATATATATATATATATATATATATATATATATATATATATATATATATATATATATATATATACCCTCTGTGTCCATGTATTGTTTCTAACGGCTTGACAAAGTTGATGGAGAGCGAAACGTTGCCTCAACAAAAATGTCACAATAGTTGCATTTGTGTTCTTTTACCTAACGTATTGTTTGTAAATCTCCCAACAATAGTGAGATACGCCAGCGTTGAATGAGGTTTGAAGCCGATCAGAAGAGGCATTCTTATTTATATCACAAACTAAAATCCCAGTGTGATTTTGTTATTGGGACATCGGCTGCCCAATAACAATAAGCTTCTTCTAGGTAACATAGACAATGCTAGAAACGTTCTCAAGTTATACTGAAACTCAGATTTTTTTTTTTTAATTTTAGCAACCACTAAGAATCCCTTTTAGTGCGTGATACAAAATACTCTCCCTTCTCTTCATAAAACCCACTATAAGAAAAAACTGAATAAACTTTCGCTGTTATTTCACTGATTTATTCAAATCGAAAGAAATTTACGAAGTTTAAGCCACGACTATTAATGTCTTTCAAGTCAATATGTTAGTCATTTTTTGTGTGTCAATATGAGCGTGTTAGGACGCGCGGTCACTTTTACACAAGTTTCTGAAAGAAATTGAGACGACCTGTTTAATTAAAACTTAATCAGTGTCTGTGGACGCTGAGGACAATCACTGGAGAATTATCTGAGGAGTGACGAGGCTGTGTTGTCTTGAAGCTTGTGGTGACGAGGATGTGTTGTCTTGAAGCTTGTGGTGACGAGGCTGTGTTGTCTTGAAGCTTGTGGTGACGAGGATGTGTTATCCTGAAGCTTGTGGTGACGAGGCTGTGTTGTCTTGAAGCTTGTGGTGACGAGGATGTGTTATCCTGAAGCTTGTGGTGACGAGGCTGTGTGTTATCTTGAAGCTTGTGGTGGTGACAAGGCTGTGTTATCTTGAAGCTTGTGGTGGTGACGAGGCTGTGTTATCTTGAAGCTTGTAGTGGTGACGAGGCTGTGTGTTATGTTGAAGCTTGTGGTGGTGACGAGGCTGTGTGTTATGTTGAAGCTTGTGGTGGTGACGAGGCTGTGTGTTATCTTGAAGCTTGTGGTGGTGACGAGGCTGTGTTATCTTGAGGCTTGTAGTGGTGACGAGGCTGTGTGTTATCTTGAAGCTTGTGGTGGTGACGAGACTGTGTTATCTTGAAGCTTGTGGTGACGAGACTGTGTGTTATCTTGAAGCTTGTGGTGGTGACGAGGCTGTGTGTTATCTTGAAGCTTGTGGTGGTGACGAGACTGTGTGTTATCTTGAAGCTTGTGGTGACGAGACTTTTATCTTGAAGCTTGTGGTGGTAACGAGGCTGTGTTATCTTGAGGCTTGTGGTGGTGACAGGGTTGTGTTATCTTTAAGCTTGTGGTGGTAAAGAGACTGTGTTATCTTGAAGCTTGTAGTTGTGACGAAGCTGTGTTATCTTGAAGCTTGTGGTGGTGACGAGGCTGTGTTATCTTGAAGCTTATGGCGACGAGGCTGTGTCATCTTGAAGCTTGTGGTGGTGACTAGGCTGTGTCATTTTGAAGCTTGTGGTGGTGACTAGGCTGTGTCATTTTGAAGCTTGTGGTGGTGGCGAGGCTGTGTCATCTTGAAGCTTGTGGTGGTGACGAGGCTTTGTTATCTTGAAGCTTATGGCGACGAGGCTGTGTCATCTTGAAGCTTGTGGTGGTGACTAGGCTGTGTCATTTTGAAGCTTGTGGTGGTGACTAGGCTGTGTCATTTTGAAGCTTGTGGTGGTGACGAGGCTGTGTGTCATCTTGAAGCTTGTGGTGGTGACGAGGCTGTGTCATCTTGAAGCTTGTGGTGGAGACGAGGCTGTGTTATCTTGAAGCTTATGGCGACGAGGCTGTGTCATCTTGAAGCTTGTGGTGGTGACGAGGCTGTGTGTCATATTGAAGCTTGTGGTGGTGACTAGGCTGTGTCATTTTGAAGCTTGTGGTGGCGAGGCTGTGTCATCTTGAAGCTTGTGGTGGTGACGAGGCTGTGTTATCTTGAAGCTTGTGGTGGTGACGAGGCTGTGTTATCTTGAAGCTTGTGGTGACGAGGCTGTGTCATCTTGATACCATCTGCTGGTGTTCACTTAGTTCAGATGACAGGTACTGAGATCTAATAATGTGTACAGAGATCTGATGATGTATCCTGAGATCTGATGATGTATACTCATATCTGATGTATACTAAGCTTCAGTAATATATACTCAGATCCGATTATGTATACTCGGATCTGATGATGTAGTATTAGGTCTAAAAATGTACTTTTAGACCTTAGGATGTATACTAGGATTTCATCACGTGTACTTGGATGTTACGTATGCTGAATCCCCAGATCTGAAGGTGTATACTTAGATCTGATGAAGAATACTTTGATGATTGCACAATGTATACTTATATCATGTTGTATACTTAAATACAATGATGTATACTTAGGTATGCTGTTTACTTAAAGACGATGTAATTCGTCATGTAACTTACCACTGGCAATTATGTGCTCATATCAGGGGTGACGTGTGTTTGAAGTATTGATGTTTTAAGCATTGATGACCCATTGGACTAAGGTGTTTCGGAATTTTGACGGGTTTTACTGGAGGCGTACTAAAATATCAGAGGTTCGATCTCCGGCTAGCCGCACCACTGTTATTATATATTAAAACAGTGTATTCTAAGATACGATGATCTATACTTAGAAATAAAGATATACACTTATATTTAGGGTTGCAGACTTTGACCTGACGACATAAACCTTGACATGATAAACTTTTATTTATTAACACATCGGCAGTTTCCTACCTAGGTAGGGTGACCCGAAAAAGAAAAATTTTCACCAACATTCACTCCATCACTGTCTTGCCAGAGGCGCACAAATGAAACAGGTGAGACAAGTGAAACCAGCCAGGCCAGTGAGATGGGAATGCTAATTCCAACCATAGAAATACTGGATGACGAAGGTTGGCAGGAAATACGATCCCCGAAGTTCATGAAGAGAGACATTGTTACCTAGATATCCCTGCCCAGTATATGCAACCTATCCCTGCCCAGGATATGCAACCTATCCCTGCCCAGTATATGCAACCTATCCCTGCCCAGTATATGCAACCTATCCCTGCCCAGTATATGCAACCTATCCCTGCCCAGTATATGCAACCTATCCCTGCCCAGTATATGCAACCTATCCCTGCCCAGGATATGCAACCTATCCCTGCCCAGGATATGCAACCTATCCCTGCCCAGTATATGCAACCTATCCCTGCCCAGTATATGCAACCTATCCCTGCCCAGTATATGCAACCTATCCGTGCCCAGTATATGCAACCTATCCCTGCCCAGTATATGCAACCTATCCCTGCCCAGTATATGCAACCTATCCCTGCCCAGTATATGCAACCTATCCCTGCCCAGTATATGCAACCTATCCCTGCCCAGTATATGCAACCTATCTCTGCCCAGTATATGCAACCTATCCCTGCCCAGTATATGCAACCTATCCCTGTCCAGTATATGCAACCTATTCCTGTCCAGTATATGCAACCTATCCATGCCCAGTATATGCAACCTATCCATACCCAGTATATGCAACCTATTCCTGTCCAGTATATGCAACCTATCCATGCCCAGTATATGCAACCTATCCATGCCCAGTATATGCAACCTATCCATACCCAGTATATGCAACCTATCCATGCCTAATATATGCAACCTATCCATGCCCAGTATATGAAACCTATCCATGCCCAGTATATGCAACATATTCATGCCCAGCATATGCAACATATTCATGCCCAGCATATGCAACATATTCATGCCCAGTATATGCAACATATTCATGCCCAGTATATGCAACATATTCATGCCCAGTATATGCAACATATTCATGCCCAGCATATGCAACATATTCATGCCCAGCATATGCAACATATTCATGCCCAGTATATGCAACATATTCATGCCCAGTATATGCAACATATTCATGCCCAGCATATGCAACATATTCATGCCCAGCATATGCAACATATTCATGCCCAGTATATGCAACATATTCATGCCCAGTATATGCAACATATTCATGCCCAGCATATGCAACATATTCATGCCCAGCATATGCAACATATTCATGCCCAGTATATGCAACATATTCATGCCCAGTTTATGCAACATATTCATGCCCAGTATATGCAACATATTCATGCCCAGTATATGCAACATATTCATGCCCAGTATATTAACCACATCCATGACCAGGATATTAACCACGTCCATGACCAGGATATTAACCACGTCCATGACCAGGATATTAACCACATTCATGACCAGGATATTAACCACATCCATGACCAGGATATTAACCACATCCATGACCAGGATATTAACCACATCCATGACCAGGATATTAACCACATCCATGACCAGTATATTAACCACATCCATGACCAGGATATTAACCACATCCATGACCAGGATATTAACCACATCCATGACCAGGATATTAACCACATCCATGACCAGGATATTAACCACATCCATGACCAGGATATTAACCACATCCATGACCAGGATATTAACCACATCCATGACCAGGATATTAACCACATCCATGACCAGGATATTAACCACATCCATGACCAGGATATTAACCACATCCATGACCAGGATATTAACCACATCCATGACCAGGATATTAGCCACGTCCATGACCAGGATATTAACCACGTCCATGACCAGGATATTAACCACGTCCATGACCAGGATATTAACCACGTCCATGACCAGGATATTAACCACGTCCATGACCAGGATATTAACCACGTCCATGACCAGGATATTAACCACATCCATGACCAGGATATTAACCACGTCCATGACCAGGATATTAACCACATCCATGACCAGGATATTAACCACATCCATGACCAGGATATTAACCACATCCATGACCAGGATATTAACCACATCCATGACCAGGATATTAACCACATCCATGACCAGGATATTAACCACGTCCATGACCAGGATATTAACCACATCCATGACCAGGATATTAACCACATCCATGACCAGGATATTAACCACGTCCATGACCAGGATATTAACCACATCCATGACCAGGATATTAACCACGTCCATGACCAGGATATTAACCACATCCATGACCAGGATATTAACCACGTCCATGACCAGGATATTAACCACATCCATGACCAGGATATTAACCACATCCATGACCAGGATATTAACCACATCCATGACCAGGATATTAACCACATCCATGACCAGGATATTAACCACATCCATGACCAGGATATTAACCACGTCCATGACCAGGATATTAACCACATCCATGACCAGGATATTAACCACATCCATGACCAGGATATTAACCACGTCCATGACCAGGATATTAACCACATCCATGACCAGGATATTAACCACGTCCATGACCAGGATATTAACCACATCCATGACCAGGATATTAACCACGTCCATGACCAGGATATTAACCACATCCATGACCAGGATATTAACCACGTCCATGACCAGGATATTAACCACATCCATGACCAGGATATTAACCACATCCATGACCAGGATATTAACCACATCCATGACCAGGATATTAACCACATCCATGACCAGGATATTAACCACATCCATGACCAGGATATTAACCACGTCCATGACCAGGATATTAACCACATCCATGACCAGGATATTAACCACATCCATGACCAGGATATTAACCACGTCCATGACCAGGATATTAACCACATCCATGACCAGGATATTAACCACGTCCATGACCAGGATATTAACCACATCCATGACCAGGATATTAAACGTCCATGACCAGGATATTAACCACATCCATGACCAGGATATTAACCACATCCATGACCAGGATATTAACCACATCCATGACCAGGATATTAACCACATCCATGACCAGGATATTAACCACATCCATGACCAGGATATTAACCACATCCATGACCAGGATATTAACCACGTCCATGACCAGGATATTAACCACATCCATGACCAGGATATTAACCACGTCCATGACCAGGATATTAACCACATCCATGACCAGGATATTAACCACATCCATGACCAGGATATTAACCACATCCATGACCAGGATATTAACCACATCCATGACCAGGATATTAACCACATCCATGACCAGGATATTAACCACGTCCATGACCAGGATATTAACCACATCCATGACCAGGATATTAACCACATCCATGACCAGGATATTAACCACGTCCATGACCAGGATATTAACCACATCCATGACCAGGATATTAACCACGTCCATGACCAGGATATTAACCACATCCATGACCAGGATATTAACCACGTCCATGACAAGGATATTAACCACATCCATGACCAGGATATTAACCACGTCCATGACCAGGATATTAACTACATCCATGACCAGGATATTAACCACATCCATGACCAGGATATTAACCACATCCATGACCAGGATATTAACCACATCCATGACCAGGATATTAACCACATCCATGACCAGGATATTAACCACATCCATGACCAGGATATTAACCACATCCATGACCAGGATATTAACCACATCCATGACCAGGATATTAACCACATCCATGACCAGGATATTAACCACATCCATGACCAGGATATTAACCACATCCATGACCAGGATATTAACCACATCCATGACCAGGATATTAACCACATCCATGACCAGGATATTAACCACGTCCATGACCAGGATATTAACCACATCCATGACCAGGATATTAACCACGTCCATGACCAGGATATTAACCACATCCATGACCAGGATATTAACCACATCCATGACCAGGATATTAACCACGTCCATGACCAGGATATTAACCACATTCATGACCAGGATATTAACCAGGATATTAACCACGTCCATGATATTAACCACGTCCATGACCAGGATATTAACCACGTCCATGACCAGGATATTAACCACGTCCATGACCAGGATATTAACCACGTCCATGACCAGGATATTAACCACGTCCATGACCAGGATATTAACCACGTCCATGACCAGGATATTAACCACGTCCATGACCAGGATATTAACCACGTCCATGACCAGGATATTAACCACGTCCATGACCAGGATATTAACCACATCCATGACCAGGATATTAACCACGTCCATGACCAGGATATTAACCACGTCCATGACCAGGATATTAACCACATCCATGACCAGGATATTAACCACATCCATGACCAGGATATTAACCACATCCATGACCAGGATATTAACCACATCCATGACCAGGATATTAACCACATCCATGACCAGGATATTAACCACATCCATGACCAGTATATTAACCACATCCATGACCAGGATATTAACCACATCCATGACCAGGATATTAACCACATCCATGACCAGGATATTAACCACATCCATGACCAGGATATTAACCACATCCATGACCAGGATATTAACCACATCCATGACCAGGATATTAACCACATCCATGACCAGGATATTAACCACGTCCATGACCAGGATATTAACCACATCCATGACCAGGATATTAACCACATCCATGACCAGGATATTAACCACATCCATGACCAGGATATTAGCCACATCCATGACCAGGATATTAACCACGTCCATGACCAGGATATTAACCACGTCCATGACCAGGATATTAACCACGTCCATGACCAGGATATTAACCACATCCATGACCAGGATATTAACCACGTCCATGACCAGGATATTAACCACATCCATGACCAGGATATTAACCACGTCCATGACCAGGATATTAACCACATCCATGACCAGGATATTAACCACATCCATGACCAGGATATTAACCACATCCATGACCAGGATATTAACCACATCCATGACCAGGATATTAACCACATCCATGACCAGGATATTAACCACGTCCATGACCAGGATATTAACCACATCCATGACCAGGATATTAACCACATCCATGACCAGGATATTAACCACGTCCATGACCAGGATATTAACCACATCCATGACCAGGATATTAACCACGTCCATGACCAGGATATTAACCACATCCATGACCAGGATATTAACCACGTCCATGACCAGGATATTAACCACATCCATGACCAGGATATTAACCACATCCATGACCAGGATATTAACCACATCCATGACCAGGATATTAACCACATCCATGACCAGGATATTAACCACATCCATGACCAGGATATTAACCACATCCATGACCAGGATATTAACCACATCCATGACCAGGATATTAACCACATCCATGACCAGGATATTAACCACATCCATGACCAGGATATTAACCACATCCATGACCAGGATATTAACCACGTCCATGACCAGGATATTAACCACATCCATGACCAGGATATTAACCACGTCCATGACCAGGATATTAACCACATCCATGACCAGGATATTAACCACGTCCATGACCAGGATATTAACCACATCCATGACCAGGATATTAACCACGTCCATGACCAGGATATTAACCACATCCATGACCAGGATATTAACCACATCCATGACCAGGATATTAACCACGTCCATGACCAGGATATTAACCACATCCATGACCAGGATATTAACCACATCCATGACCAGGATATTAACCACATCCATGACCAGGATATTAACCACATCCATGACCAGGATATTAACCACATCCATGACCAGGATATTAACCACGTCCATGACCAGGATATTAACCACATCCATGACCAGGATATTAACCACATCCATGACCAGGATATTAACCACGTCCATGACCAGGATATTAACCACGTCCATGACCAGGATATTAACCACGTCCATGACCAGGATATTAACCACATCCATGACCAGGATATTAACCACATCCATGACCAGGATATTAACCACGTCCATGACCAGGATATTAACCACATTCATGACCAGGATATTAACCACATCCATGACCAGGATATTAACCACGTCCATGACCAGGATATTAACCACGTCCATGACCAGGATATTAACCACATCCATGACCAGGATATTAACCACGTCCATGACCAGGATATTAACCACGTCCATGACCAGGATATTAACCACGTCCATGACCAGGATATTAACCACATCCATGACCAGGATATTAACCACGTCCATGACCAGGATATTAACCACGTCCATGACCAGGATATTAACCACGTCCATGACCAGGATATTAACCACGTCCATGACCAGGATATTAACCACATCCATGACCAGGATATTAACCACGTCCATGACCAGGATATTAACCACGTCCATGACCAGGATATTAACCACATCCATGACCAGGATATTAACCACATCCATGACCAGGATATTAACCACATCCATGACCAGGATATTAACCACGTCCATGACCAGGATATTAACCACATCCATGACCAGGATATTAACCACATCCATGACCAGGATATTAACCACATCCATGACCAGGATATTAACCACATCCATGACCAGGATATTAACCACATTCATGACCAGGATATTAACCACATCCATGACCAGGATATTAACCACATCCATGACCAGGATATTAACCACATCCATGACCAGGATATTAACCACATTCATGACCAGGATATTAACCAGTCATGTACTGGGGAGCGTCATAAGAACATAACATAAGAAAGGAGGAACACTGCAGCAGGCCTGTTGGCCCGTACTAGGCAGGTCCTTTACAATTCATCCCACTAACAAAACATTTGCCCAACCCAATTTTCAATGCCACCCAAGAAATAAGCTCTGATGTGCAAGTCCCACTCAAATCCAACCCCTCCCACTCATGTACTTATCCAACCTAAATTTGAAACTACCCAAAGTCCCAGCCTCAATAACCCAACTAGGTAGACTGTTCCACTCACCAACTACCCTATTTCCAAACCAATACTTTCCTATGTCCTTTTTAAATCTAAACTTATCTAATTTAAATCCATTACTGCGGGTTCTCTCTTGGAGAGAGATCCTCAAGGCCTTATTAATATCCCCTTTATTAATACCTATCTTCCACTTATACACTTCGATCAGGTCTCCCCTCATTCTTCGTCTAACAAGTGAATGTAACTTAAGAGTCTTCAATCTTTCTTCATAAGGAAGATTTCTAATGCTATGTATTAATTTAGTCATCCTACGCTGAATGTTTTCTAACGAATTTATGTCCATTCTGTAATATGGAGACCAGAACTGAGCTGCATAATCTAGGTGAGGCCTTACTAATGATGACTCATGCAGTCTATACTTTAGTATTTTATTACTTTCATCCTTAATATCAACATCTGATAACCTACACCTGTACATTGTTGTTAACCTAAACATCTACGACCTATACATTGTTAACCTAAACATCTACGACCTATACATTGTTAACCTAAACATCTACGACCTATACATTGTTGTTGATAACCTAAACATCTACGACCTATACATTGTTGTTGATAACCTAAACATCTACTACCTATACATTGTTGTTGTTAACCTAAACATATACGACCTATACATTGTTAACCTAAACATCTACGACCTATACATTGTTAACCTAAACATCTTTCGCCATCCAGTGGCTTTATCAATAGAAATTCCAGGACGTAACTTGAAGACAGTAGGACTTTATACAGAAGATGAGGCAATCAGTCCCTCAACCTAGGAGTAGGTTGAGGGACTGATTACCTCATCTTCTGTTTATAGTTCTACTGTCTTCAAGTTATGTCCTGGAATTTGTATTGATAAAGTCACTGGATGGCGAAACGTCTACAATAAAGATACCCAGATGTTGCACATGTGTCTTAATTTCATCTTGTCGGTATTATATACCATTCTTGCACAACATATTGGAATCTTTATTGAGGAAACGTTTCGCCACACAGTGGCTTCATCAGTAAAATGCAAAGCAGAAAGGTGTAAGGAGAGGAGGAGTTTCAGGTAATTAGGTCCTCAGCCTGGAATCGATGTGTTCAGTCCATCACTCTTGTAGCAAGTACTGCATATGGCCAGGTGAGTGGAAGCAGGAGGAGGCGGGATCACAGTGGGACCATCCACTAGTGTAAGTAGGTCCTCGTTCGAAGGTTGGACAAGTATTGAAGAATTCCTTGTATCAAGATCCCATGATGTTGCAGTGTCTGGCCATATGCTGCATTTTCTACAAGACTGATGGACTGAACACATCGACTCCAGGCTGAGGAACTGATTACCTGAAACTCCTCCTCTCCTTACACCTTTCTGCTTTGTATTGGACTGATGAAACCACTGTGTGGCGAAACGTTTCCTCAATAAAGATTCCCATATGTTGCCAAAGTTTCTCAATCATTACCTTCTTTCTTCTACCAGTAGACTACACCTCTTCTGACAGTATGCAAGTCTGCATACTGTCGCTTGAATTTCACAATGTTTCAGACTAGGGAATACTCTTCTCCAGTCTGATGGACTAACCACCTCAAAACTTCGTCTTCAAGGGTGATGGGCTGAGTATATCGTCTTCACATCTATGCTTCTGCTAACTCTTCTGTACGCGACTGAAGAAGTCTACTGTGTAGGCGAAACATTTCGGAATAAAGATACCTAAGTGTTGGGCGTCTTACCATCCAACGTCTATATGCAGACCTTTATAACCTAAACATCGACATATTTGTAATTATGTATAATAACAAAAAGAGTTGCGCGCCTTAGATTTTACAATCTTAGCAACAACTTAATCTTGCTTTGCAAATATCTTGGAAAAAATGGGACTGCAACTTTTTCGCTTTTAGACACTTTGTGTCTTGTCAACAAAGAATGATCTTTTATCTCTGCAGAAGTTGGGCTTCAGTAGTAATTTTTTTTCTTAGAAATTTTAAGCGTATAAGGATTTAATGCTATCCATTATTGACAGTGTCATATATATATATATATATATATATATATATATATATATATATATATATATATATATATATATATTATTAAATTATTGTAACCACGAACAAGGGGTATTTAATCAATAACAAAGTGCAGCTAACCGGGGGATCGAACCCGTGTTGTTTTAGCCCGCCTCGTAGGAAGAAAGCTCTAAACCACTGGATCATACAATCTTACAAACAACATGAGCCTAGCAGACTAGACTTGCTTCATGTTCCGAGGACATACCATGGTGTGGTTGTACTGCTTGTGGAGGCTAGTACACCAAACTGTAAGTAGAATGAAATTAGCTCTGATGCAACCACACCATTGTATATCCTCGCAACATGAAGCAAGTCTAGTTCGCTAGGCTCATGTGGTTTGTTGGATTGTAAAGCCCTGCCATGTGAGTGTAAAACGAAAGTCTGTAATTGTTTTACATGATGGTAGGATTGCTGGTGTCTTTTTTCTAGCTCATAAACATGCAAGATTTCAGTAACATCTTCCTACTGCTATTTAGACTTAGGTCACACTACACATGCATGTACAAGTATATATATATATATATATATATATATATATATATATATATATATATATATAATATAAATATATAAATATATATTATACACACCACTCTGGGTTTTCTTCTATTTTCTTACTAGTTCTTATTTATTTCCTTTTATCTCCATGGGGAAGTGAAACAGAATTCTTCCTCCGTAAGCCATGAGAGTCATAAGAGGCGACTAAAATGCCGGGAGCAAGGGGTTAGTAACCCCTTCTCCTGTATACATTACTGATGTTAAAAAGAGAAACTTTTGATTTTTCTTTTAGGGCCACCCTGTTTCAGTGGGATAGTGATATTTATTAGTAAGACCCATAACAGTGTTATCTATTAGTAAGACCCATAGCAGTGTTGTCTGTTAGTAAGACCCATAGCAGTATTATCTTTTAGTAAGACCCATATCAGTGTTATCTCTTAGTAAGACCCATAGCAGTGTTATCTATTAGACCCATAGCAGTGTTATCAATTAGACCCACAGCAGTGTTCTCTTAGTAAGACCTATATCAGTGTTGTCTATTAGTAAGACCCATATCTGCGTTATCTATGAAATAGTAATACCTATAGCAACCTGATGTACCTGCTAGTGCAGGTTACATCGGCGACATTATCTTTTAACGAGCGCAGCGTTAATAACCCCATCTATCTCTAAGTTGATGTTATAACAGCCTTATCTATCTCCTGGTATATGTTTTCATAACAGCTCCATCTATCTCCAAGTACATGTTACCATAGCAGCTCCATCTGTCTCCAAGTACATGTTATGGCAGCTCCATCTGTCTCCAAGTACATGTTACCATAGCAGTTCCATCTGTCTCCAAGTACATGTTATGGCAGTTCCATCTGTCTCCAGGTACATGTTATGGCAGTTCCATCTGTCTCCAAGTACATGTTATGGCAGCTCCATCTGTCTCCAAGTACATGTTATGGCAGTTCCATCTGTCTCCAAGTACATGTTATGGCAGCTCCATCTGTCTCCAAGTACATGTTATGGCAGTTCCATCTGTCTCCAAGTACATGTTATGGCAGTTCCATCTGTCTCCAAGTACATGTTACGGCAGCTCCATCTGTCTCCAAGTACATGTTACGGCAGCTCCATCTGTCTCCAAGTACATGTTACGGCAGCTCCATCTGTCTGCAAGAACATGTTATGGCACCTCCATCTGTCTCCAAGTACATGTTATGGCAGTTCCATCTGTCTCCAAGTACATGTTATGGCAGCTCCATCTGTCTCCAAGTACATGTTATGGCAGTTCCATCTGTCTCCAAGTACATGTTATGGCAGCTCCATCTGTCTCCAAGTACATGTTATGGCAGTTCCATCTGTCTCCAAGTACATGTTATGGCAGCTCCATCTGTATCCAAGTACATGTTATGGCAGTTCCATCTGTCTCCAGGTACATGTTATGGCAGTTCCATCTGTCTCCAAGTACATGTTATGGCAGCTCCATCTGTCTCCAAGTACATGTTATGGCAGTTCCATCTGTCTCCAAGTACATGTTATGGCAGTTCCATCTGTCTCCAGGTACATGTTATGGCAGCTCCATCTGTCTCCAAGTACATGTTACCATAGCAGCTCCATCTGTCTCCAAGTACATGTTATGGCAGTTC
Organism: Cherax quadricarinatus; assembly: GCF_038502225.1. NCBI lineage: Eukaryota > Metazoa > Arthropoda > Malacostraca > Decapoda > Parastacidae > Cherax > Cherax quadricarinatus. The sequence goes on along the minus strand of NC_091355.1, from coordinate 20,963,439 downwards.
CATCTGTCTCCAAGTACATGTTACCATAGTTCCATCCGTCTCCAAGTACATGTTACCATAGCAGTTCCATCTGTCTCCAAGTACATGTTACCATAGCAGTTCCATCTGTCTCCAAGTACATGTTACCATAGCAGTTCCATCTGTCTCCAAGTACATGTTACCATAGCAGTTCCATCTGTCTCCAAGTACATGTTACCATAGCAGTTCCATCTGTCTCCAAGTACATGTTACCATAGCAGCTCCATCTGTCTCCAAGTACATGTTATGGCAGTTCCATCTGTCTCCAAGTACATGTTACCATAGTTCCATCCGTCTCCAAGTACATGTTACCATAGCAGTTCCATCTGTCTCCAAGTACATGTTACCATAGCAGTTCCATCTGTCTCCAAGTACATGTTACCATAGCAGTTCCATCTGTCTCCAAGTACATGTTACCATAGCAGTTCCATCTGTCTCCAAGTACATGTTACCATAGCAGCTCCATCTGTCTCCAAGTACATGTTATGGCAGTTCCATCTGTCTCCAAGTACATGTTACCATAGCAGTTCCATCTGTCTCCAAGTACATGTTACCATAGCAGCTCCATCTGTCTCCAAGTACATGTTATGGCAGTTCCATCTGTCTCCAAGTACATGTTACCATAGCAGTTCCATCCGTCTCCAAGTACATGTTACCATAGCAGTTCCATCTGTCTCCAAGTACATGTTACCATAGCAGTTCCATCTGTCTCCAAGTACATGTTACCATAGCAGTTCCATCTGTCTCCAAGTACATGTTACCATAGCAGTTCCATCTGTCTCCAAGTACATGTTACCATAGCAGTTCCATCTGTCTCCAAGTACATGTTACCATAGCAGTTCCATCTGTCTCCAAGTACATGTTACCATAGCAGTTCCATCTGTCTCCAAGTACATGTTACCATAGCAGTTCCATCTGTCTCCAAGTACATGTTACCATAGCAGTTCCATCTGTCTCCAAGTACATGTTACCATAGCAGTTCCATCTGTCTCCAAGTACATGTTACCATAGCAGCTCCATCTGTCTCCAAGTACATGTTACCATAGCAGTTCCATCTGTCTCCAAGTACATGTTACCATAGCAGTTCCATCTGTCTCCAAGTACATGTTATTACCATAGCAGTTCCATCTGTCTCCAAGTACATGTTACCATAGCAGCTCCATCTGTCTCCAAGTACATGTTACCATAGCAGTTCCATCTGTCTCCAAGTACATGTTACCATAGCAGCTCCATCTGTCTCCAAGTACATGTTATTACCATAGCAGTTCCATCTGTCTCCAAGTACATGTTACCATAGCAGCTCCATCTGTCTCCAAGTACATGTTACCATAGCAGTTCCATCTGTCTCCAAGTACATGTTACCATAGCAGCTCCATCTGTCTCCAAGTACATGTTACCATAGCAGCTCCATCTGTCTCCAAGTACATGTTACCATAGCAGCTCCATCTCTATGAGAAACTTGTAATTATTAAAAGAAAAATGCGATCCTGCCAATGCAGTTCCCAAACGTTAAGTTAATTTTTCTGTATAATCCCCAAACGGTTTACATTATGATAATTTATGCGATGAAATTATAATAATATTATCTGGCTGATTTTTATTTAAGTATTAGCATACGATTTTGACTTATCTGTAGCGAGAAAATTGTTAAGTAATTTCCACATGTCGAGACGTTAAGCCTTTTAAAGTGTATTAAATATAATAAAGAAAGTTTGAACTCTGTATACTATACATTATCAACACTAGCAAGAAGTTTTTTTTAATAAAAGTTGTAAAGAGTCGAGTCTGAGAAATGCAAGAAAAGTTATGGGGAAAATTCTCTGTTTACAAATCTTTTCAACGTAATTATTACTTGTCCTGGTCAAGTGCATGACGTCGTTCTATTAAATAAAACTCTTGAATAAAAGAAAAAAAAGTTATTAATTCGTAAAGTTGATATTGTTGCTTATATTTGAGAAGTAGAATATAGATTTAACACAGTAATATGTAAAGTGACTCTAGAGCAGCAGTGGTGCTCGTCCGGACAAAAAAATTAATAACAGTAATTCCTAGCTGATGTGGTTCATATAGTTTCTACTAATTACAAGCTAATTAGTAAATGTTTTAAGCTTATGAAGACAAATATTATGAACTTAAGCCTTATTCCGTCGGTTCCAAATTTTAATTTATCTGAACGACCATATAATTTTAACATGATAATTTAACAGAGTTCCTTGCTAATAGTTTACTTACTAAGAAAGGAGGCCAAGAGATATATATTTCCTTAAACAAACGTACATACGTACGCAGGCATGCGCACATACACACACACTATATATATATATATATATATATATATATATATATATATATATATATAAATTACCTCTCAGTCCATAGCTGGATTTGAACCTGCAAAATCGGCATCAAAATGATACCTCTAGACCCGTCGTGTTGCAATCAACACATCAGAAGCTTGGAGTATTTCACAAATGACTAGGAAGTCCAGTAAGATTTGTTCACGGGAATGTGTGTATCCAGAATAACGAAGACAGAGAATGCAGGCGACATATTAAAACTGTAGAAACAAACATCCCAGTCCATAAGTATTGCTTGTGTATTAATGACCTAGTGAACATAACCTTAGTGACATGTCAGTTTTCACAAATATATCGTTAGACTTGAAAACGTTTCGTTATCAAAAGAAAAAAACTTTAAATTCTGTTTTTTAATGTTTATGTCAATTGTTAAAGAAATTTCTTACCATCATATTAAAGTAAATAGATCGAGGGTTCATTCACTTCAACGAGAGGGAGACATACCTAGTTTATCTATCATATTTCAAATAATAAGGGTAACCCCACCCAACTCTTTAGAAGACGCTGGTCAAATAGAGGGAAGGAAAACAGACCCTAAGTGCACTTCAGTTCTTCAGTGTGGAACTATGACATTTACAGCACCCCAAAGCAAACCATACCACGGGTGGGATTTGAACCCGCAGTCAGAGTCTCAAAACTCCAGACCGCGGGTTCAAACTCCACCCGTGGTATGGTTTGCTTGCAATCGTGTCATTACGATTTCGTGAGTCACCCCAAAACATTCGTATAGGAATCGAACTTAAGGTTATGTAAAGTTGCCTCAGTTATAAGAGTCAAGTTTGAGCTATCCAAAGCTATTATTATATAGTGAACTGCTATCATGTTTTCTAATTGCCGATTCTAAAATATTTCTGTCCATCCAAGAGAAGCAGGGAACCAGGACTCTGGCTTCTGACCACTTTGCAGGATTATTGCAAGCCCGGGTGTGGCTGAATATTGCATGAGATTCCTGAACTTTTCAGATCGAATATTAAGGTTGTGTTAACGTCTAGAGGTTTGCCAACCCCACATAAGATAAGTTGCAACCACTACAACCAATCCTGTAAACACCACCAACACCATGTGTGATTGAGGGGGGATTTTGGATGAAAATGTTTTTAGCTCTCCATGAATTCTTAAAAATATCTTGCATGTCGAATTTTTTAAATGCATTCGACAGGAACATATCGCTCGATACGAGAGAGAAAAGAACCAGAGAGTTTGTTCCAACGAACCTGTTTCTATAAGCTTCAATGATTTTCACAGCTATCATTAGGTATACACGAGCAGTTTGCATGTATAATGTTCACATAATATATGCGTAATATAGTCTGGCATAATGCATGAAGTTAGATATGATGTATATAAAGTGAATGATACAAAATTAGTGATGTATAAAATTGATATGCATTTAGGTTCGGATAAATTTAGATTGAAATGGCAAGAAAGATATACAGAGGAAAAGTTATGAAAAGAGTATTTGTAGGCAAAATAAAGGAGAGAGAGGAAAAGTTGAGGAAAAAGAAACAGGAAAGAATAAACACGAGAGAAAGAAAAGAAAAAGATAGAGAGAATTAATGAAGTGGAAATTATAGATATGGAAATTAGCAGAAAAAAACGGGAAATTAATAGAAATAAAGAACAATAAAGAAAAATTATGAAATGAGCGAGAAGAAAAAGAGAAAAATGAAATAAGAAAGAAGAAAAAGAGAAAAATGAAATAAGAAAGAAGAAAATGAGAGAATGTAGAGATATGAAAACTGAGGTTAAAACAAAAATATAGACAAGGAAAAGCGAGAGAAGTCAAGAGGAGTTCCAGCTGATAGCCGATAAATATTTTGACACTGAGTTTCACGACCCACGTGAAAAATACGCACTGGATATTGTTGGTGTCATAAGAGTCACAGTGGATCCTGAGCGGTTAGTGAAGGACTTAGCAGAAATGGGGCCGAGTGGACCTCTTGCTATACATGTAAATACTCTTAGTGATGATGCAGAGGACCACAGTAATACACAGTGCGATCATACAGGTTTCAGAACAAGTATTAACTGGGATAACGTGTTTGTGGAAGGCTTGATCAAGTCATGGCTTGATGAAGCTCTACAGAGAACGATAAGTTGTCCGAATTAATGCTGGCTCTTACACTTGGCCTCATCTTCAGGCTTGGCAAAACATTTATTTCTAATGGTTATAATCGTAACCATATTTTTTTAAAGGAGTGGACCAGTAAGCCAGTGGAAGGCCTTGATCAGATCAAAAGTTCCAGATGCGGGTCATCACATGACTAAGACCCGCGTCAGCAAACACTTGTCCTGTTTCCTGACGAGCCTTACCTAACCTACGGTGGAACTTTGGAACTTCCACATCAACTTCGTAAAGTTCACGCTTGAGCAAAACATCAACAAATGAAGGCTACGAGCGTCTTTTTACGGATACACGATGAACCGCGTCAGTTGTGATGTGAAGTGATTCAGTATCGGTTTAGTAATGTCTGTTGTCGCTACAATGGTTTGTTTCAATGTGACAGTGTTCCTCTTGTGTCTGCTGAGAAATAATATAGTGATTTATTGTTAAGGCTTAAATACTGCCCAATTTTTTGGTTGTAGGGATTGGGTTAATGTTGTAGTTTTTTTTTATCTGCTATATATGTTGTGGGAAGATCCCATTTCTCAAAAAAATTTCAGTGGTGTTTAGAATTTTCAAGGCGGCACGTTGATGTTTGAAGATGATTCATACACTGTGATATCTAAAACAGTGGAATAGAAAATACTGTATTGTTTCTGGGATAATGCACGGAATACAGTTTTCAGATTTATGCCAGTTGTGCTTCTATAACTGTGAGCTGCTAGTTTAGCGTATCCTAGACTTAGTCTGGCTATTGCTGTCTCTCTTACTCTCGTTTTAAACCTTGTAAGCTTCCACAATTCCTAATTTTTTATGTAGTTTCATAGTTTTGATGATCATGATATTTTCCATTTTTAACGAAATTATTCCTGATAGTTTTCAGAGTAACTTAGCATGTTTTATGTAGTGTTGACAGTGGTGCAGTGAGTGGTGCAGTGAGTGGTGCAGTGAGTGGTGCAGTGAGTGGTGCAGTGAGTGGTGCAGTGAGTGGTGCAGTGAGTGGTGCAGTGAGTGGTGCAGTGAGTGGTGCAGTGAGTGGTGCAGTGAGTGGTGCAGTGAGTGGTGCAGTGAGTGGTGCAGTGAGTGGTGCAGTGAGTGGTGCAGTGAGTGGTGCAGTGAGTGGTGCAGTGAGTGGTACAGTGAGTGGTGAAGTGAGAGGTGCGCAATGCCTTGGTTGGCTCGTCAATTAATTCCTTGTATCTGATGTTAAAGTGTGCGAACATCCATTGAACTCATATATGATATTCTTGAGAGTAGTGTGTGTGGAGGAGGGTGAAGCAGGGATATACAAGTTCCTTGTAGGTATGGAAATTTTTTTTAATACATCGGCCGTTTCCCACCGAAGCAGGGTCACCGAGAAAAAGAAACACTTTCATACATCAATCACTCCATCTCTGTCTTGCCAACAACGTGCCTATACTACAGTTTAAAAACTGCAGCATATACATCCCTTCTTCAGAGTGCAGGCACTGTACTTTCCACCTCCAGGACTCAAGTCTTGTTAACCAGTTTTCCTAAATCCGTTTGTGAAAGTTACGCTGCTCTCACTCCAACAGCACGTCAGGTCATAAAAGGCATTTGCCTCCACTCGCTCCTAACACGCTCACGGACACGCTTGCTGAAAGTCTAATCCTCTCGCACACAAAACCACTTCCGTCTCCTCACTCCAACCTTTCCTAGGACGACCCTTATCCCGCCTTCCCTCCACTACAGATTTATACACTCTCCAAGCCATTCTATTTTGTTCCATCCTCTCTAAATGTCCGAATCACCTCAACAACTCTTTCTCTGCCCTCTGAATAATACTTTTAAAAAAACCTGCGCCTCATTCTAATCTCCAAGCTACAGATTCTCTGCATTATATTCACACCACACATTGCCCTCAGACACGACATCTCCACTGCCCCCTGCCTCCTCCATGTTGCAACATTCACCACCCATCCTTCACACCCATATAAGACCGTTGGTATCACTATATTTTTATACATTCGTCTCTGTGCTTCCATGGATAACGTTCTTTGCCTCCACATACTCCTCAGTGCACCACTCGCCTTTTCTCCCTCATCAATTCCATGGTTCACCTCGTCGTTCACAGAACCATCTGTTGACAAATCCACTCCCAAATATCTGAACACATTTACTTCCTCCATACTCCATCCAATCTGATATCCAATCGCTCATTACCTAAACAGGACATTGCTATATCATTATATAATTAATTTATGTTAAGCTCTAAATCCATGTGGGTCATTCAGCGCAAGACGTGGTGGAGGCTCCATCCTCCGTCTGCTAGTTTGGTAAGGTTTGCCAGGAAACAGGACAAGTGTTTTCTGACGCGGATCTTAGATGATGACCCACCACTGGAGCTTTTGGTCATCTGACCGAGGCCTTCCGCTGGCTTACCGGTCCACCCCTTCAATAATTATGGTCATAGTTATAACCCTTTTTTCCTCCGTCTGTTGATCGCGAAACAGAAGTGTTTCCTATTTGTACTCACTTATTCTTGTATTATGGAGAGGTATGTAAGAGCCTGGATGGCACTTCTGGAGTGCCTACAAATTATATAATTGACTGATAAAATACATACAGTTTAGCAATGAAGATAGAAAGGTCTTTTGATTGTATTTATTCAATTTTGAGATGAAAGCGGGGAATTTACAAAGAGGATGTCATAGGGCCGATGATTGTTAAAGATTCGCGATCCATCTAGGCGTTTGTCTGTTGTGTTGGAGTGAACGTTGTAGATGTAGAAGCAGGAACTCTTGTTTCACTTAGTGCTGTTTTGGAAGTATGATTGTAAAGGTTAGATGCTGCATTTTCACACTTCAAGTTGGGAATGAACAGAGAACAAGTTGCAAAGAACTATAAAATATTGCAACAAGATTTGGACACGACAAAATCAATAGATACGACGTATCTCTCTGGATGCAAAATTGGCAGTGTAATGACAACTGGTCAATGGAAACGGAGAAACCGGATTTGGAGTATAAATAAAGTAAGTAAAGGCTCCTTGAAAACTTAGATATAAATAAGCTCTGAACTGGCATATACTGAGGAAATGTTTCACTCCGTGAAGAGCATTATCAAGTCAGAGAGGCTATGGTCACACACACACACACACACACATACACACATACACACACACACACACACACACACACACACACACACACACACACACACACACACACACACACACACACACACACACACACACACACACCTGGAAGCTGGGGTGGAAATTATTGAGTTTCCGTAGAGGTGTTGACCATGATCAGACCCTGATCCACCATGAGGCCTGGTCTCAGACCGAGCTGCGGGGGCGTTGACCCCCGAAACCCTCTCCAGGTAAACTCCAGGTAATGGATAACTACCACCAACAGAACTATCCCCTACAGAACCCTTACCTACTTATACCTTTCAGGTAGTGTATACCTGCGAGCTAACTGTGACCTTTGTATAATCTGACAAAGTTCTACACAGAGCGAAACTTTAACCCTTTTAAAGCTAGTTCTACAACTTGTATTTTCGTCTCAATGTAATCCCCTCGTTATCCTGCAAGTTTTATCTCTGTTTCTAAGCTGTTTTCTCAGTTTCCATTTCTCGTGATACTGAAAAAGGGAGTGAGAAATATGAGGAAAACACTTGCGGCCATCTTTAATAAAGCACCAGTAGGCAGTAAGTCGCCAGACGGCAATAAAATGGCTAACGAAATTTTGATGTTGAGGATGGGCGAGAGGCGCGAGTCACCACACTATGGAAGAGTATCTCCAGCGAGCATCATGCACGGGATTGTATTAACATTACTGTCATATTCCTGAATTGCCTGAAACGTTTTCTTAAGTTTCGTCCCCACTGGTTAGTTGTAAAAGTTGCAGCCACTGTGTTGTGATATCATTCTTCAATGAGAAACTATTGGTGCACAGTAGACACATCATGGACATCGTCTTACTGTATTAACGCAGATTCAGAAGTGGGGAAAACCCTTCCTCTCATATCTCTCTCTCTCTCTCTCTCTCTCTCTCTCTCTCTCTCTCTCTCTCTCTCTCTCTCTCTCTCTCTCTCTCTCTCACGCGCACACCCACAAAATAAGAGTCTGTGATTTATATTTTCCAAGCCTGCTAGGAAGGTCTCAGTTTAACTCTGCATTTGAGACTATTACATAAATGAGAACTATAGGAGAGAGTGATTAGCTCGATCATAACATGAATAAAGGAATACCTGTAAGATAAAGCTGTTTCGTTAAGATATCAAACCTGTGAATGGGATAAACGACACCGGCAGATCCTCTTTAACGCCTTATTGCAATGGAACCTCTGTGTTCGAACCTACCGGACCTCGACCGAATAGGAGTTAGAACAATTTTGTTTAGAAAAAAATGACTCCGTCTTTGAACGTTTCTTTCTGGAGTCCGAACGCTCCGGCTTGTTTAATATTCAGTTGTAAAAAAATTTACAGGATAGCCCTGTTTCAAAAGTACTTTGAAGTGACCTCTAACACTAACCTAACTCTGAGACTTAAAAGTCAGTTCAACATACTCCAGTGTGTGAGGCTGATAATTAAAACCTTGAAAATATTCCATACCAAGGGTGGGATTTGAACCCGCTGTCAGAGAGTCTCAAAACTCCAGACCGTCGCGTTAGCCACTGGGCCAACTAGCTTCAATAAGATTCGTCCAACTAGGTGTATTTCTACACCATAGGAAGGTTAGCATAGGCACCACTGTGTCCACAAATGCAAGTTTTTACAGACGAATCTCCCGCTAGCATGGCCGTGACGAACTCTAGCTCAAGTCCCCTCAAAGCCGTCAACATGACTCACGAAATCGTAATGACACGATTGCAAACAAACCATACCACGGGCGGGATTTGAACCCGGGATTTGAGCTAGAGTTCGTCACGGCCACGCTAGCGGGAGATACGTCTGTAAAAACTTGCATTTGTGGACACAGAGGTGCCTATGCTAACCTTCCTATGGTGTAGAAATACACCTAGTTGGACGAATCTTATTGAAGCTAGCTGGCCCAGTGGCTAACGCGGCGGTCTGGAGTTTTGAGACTCTCTGACCGCGGATTCAAATCCCGCCCGTGGTATGGTTTGTTTGCAATCGTGTCATTACGATTTCGTGAGTCGAGTCTTGAAAATATTCTTTCGGACATCGAACTTTTCGCAGCTCGTACACTACCTAGGAACCAATTAAGTTCAAACACCGGAGTTCCACTGTACAGGTATTTTTCTGTTTCTGCTTAAAACAAATGGTCAACATGGTATACTTGGGTACCTTCAAGGAGGAAGGGGCGGAGTGTACATCAGTGGTATACAAAATAAAGACACTATGATGAATTAGGCACACGTACACCGTTTCGGTATCTTTATTTACAGACGTTTCGTCATCCAGTGGCTTTATGAATCAATACATGGATATTCATTGATAAACCCACTGGATAGCTATAAATCTACAAGTCAAAATATCCAGATGTTACACATGTCTAATACATAAAGGTGGAGTCCCCGAAAGATTCGTTACTGTTTCAGGTATACAAGAATAGCCCAACAGGCGGATAGACTGATACATCACTATTTACAGACGACAAAGAAATGAAAGTACAAAAAAAGCGAAAAATACTTGCCATTACAAGAATATCTTAACGTTAAAGAATAATAAAGTGGTTTGAATAGACCTAAGCTGATTAAAAGAATGATGAAATGCAGTATTAACAAGACTAAAACCACATGAGATGCAAAGTACTGAGTGACAGCGGGAACAAGGGGAAGGATGTGTCATCTGCTGATGAGTTGCAAGGGAGAGATGACGTTAAATAGGAGTGATACGAAGACTATGAGGAGTAAACCTGACATGTTGGACTCAAGAAGAGTTGACAAGCCATGACTTAAAGCAGTACCAACCCAAACATCGATCAAGCGCTTGCACGATCGACACCATGCCTTGCCCTTCTAGGGCAGGGTTGGTGCCAGAGCCCGAGTTTGTAGCTCACAAGATGAGGTGGGTACTTGTGCCTCCTCCCACGGGAGACTTAGGTCTCAGACACTCCCTAGACAGGGAGCCAGTGCCGGGCCACCAAGTGGAAGGGCCCGGGCCGGGAGAATACCGGCGAATCTTTAACTACTAAACATCGATCATGATCTACTAGTACCTCGCAGAGTGCTGTCATTAGATGGCAGGGTGTTGTTATTAGATGGCAGGGTGTTGTTATTAGATGGCAGAGTGTTGTTATTAGATGGCAGGGTGTTGTTATTAGATGGCAGGGTGTTGTTATTAGATGGCAGAGTGTTGTTATTAGATGGCAGGGTGTTGTTATTAGATGGCAGGGTGTTGTTATTAGATGGCAGAGTGTTATTAGATGGCAGAGTGTTGTTATTAGATGGCAGGGTGTTGTTATTAGATGGCAGGGTGTTGTTATTAGATGGCAGGGTGTTGTTATTAGATGGCAGGGTGTTGTTATTAGATGGCAGGGTGTTGTTATTAGATGGCAGGGTGTTGTTATTAGATGGCAGGGTGTTGTTATTAGATGGCAGAGTGTTATTAGATGGCAGAGTGTTGTTATTAGATGGCAGGGTGTTGTTATTAGATGGCAGGGTGTTGTTATTAGATGGCAGAGTGTTGTTATTAGATGGCAGTGTGTTGTTATTAGATGGCAGGGTGTTGTTATTAGATGGCAGAGTGTTATTAGATGGCAGAGTGTTATTAGATGGCAGGGTGTTATTAGATGGCAGGGTGTTGTTATTAGATGGCAGAGTGTTGTTATTAGATGGCAGGGTGTTGTTATTAGATGGCAGGGTGTTGTTATTAGATGGCAGGGTGTTGTTATTAGATGGCAGAGTGTTATTAGATGGCAGAGTGTTGTTATTAGATGGCAGGGTGTTGTTATTAGATGGCAGGGTGTTGTTATTAGATGGCAGAGTGTTGTTATTAGATGGCAGAGTGCTGTCATTAGATGGCAGAGTGTTGTTATTAGATGGCAGAGTGTTGTTATTAGATGGCAGAGTGGTCATTAGATGGCAGGGTGTTGTTATTAGATGGCAGAGTGTTGTTATTAGATGGCAGAGTGTTATTAGATGGCAGAGTGCTGTCATTAGATGGCAGGGTGTTATTAGATGGCAGAGTGTTGTTATTAGATGGCAGAGTGCTGTCATTAGATGGCAGGGTGTTGTTATTAGATGGCAGAGTGTTATTAGATGGCAGAGTGCTGTCATTAGATGGCAGGGTGTTGTTATTAGATGGCAGAGTGTTGTTATTAGATGGCAGAGTGCTGTCATTAGATGGCAGGGTGTTGTTATTAGATGTCAGAGTGTTGTTATTAGATGTCAGAGTGTTGTTATTAGATGTCAGAGTGTTGTTATTAGATGGCAGAGTGCTGTCATTAGATGGCAGAGTGTTGTTATTAGATGGCAGAGTGTTGTTATTAGATGGCAGAGTGCTGTCATTAGATGGCAGAGTGTTGTCATTAGATGGCAGAGTGCTGTCATTAGATGGCAGGGTGTTGTTATTAGATGGCAGAGTGTTGTTATTAGATGGCAGAGTGCTGTCATTAGATGGCAGGGTGTTGTTATTAGATGGCAGAGTGTTGTTATTAGATGGCAGAGTGCTGTCATTAGATGGCAGAGTGTTGTCATTAGATGGCAGAGTGCTGTCATTAGATGGCAGGGTGTTGTTATTAGATGGCAGTGTGTCGTTATTAGATGGCAGAGTGCTGTCATTAGATGGCAGAGTGCTGTCATTAAATGGCAGAGTGCTGTCATTAGATGGCAGGGTGTTATTAGATGGCAGAGTGCTGTTATTAGATGGCAGAGTGCTGTTATTAGACGGCAGAGTGTTGTTAATAGATGGCAGAGTGCTGTTATTAGACGGCAGAGTGTTGTCATTAGATGGCAGAGTGCTGTCATTAGATGGCAGAGTGCTGTCATTAGATGGCAGAGTGCTGTCATTAGATGGCAGAGTGCTGTCATTAGATGGCAGAGTGCTGTCATTAGATGGCAGAGTGCTGTCATTAGATGGCAGAGTGCTGTCATTAGATGGCAGAGTGCTGTCATTAGATGGCAGAGTGCTGTCATTAGATGGCAGAGTGCTGTCATTAGATGGCAGAGTGCTGTTATTAGATGGCAGAGTGCTGTTATTAGATGGCATAGCATTATTATTAGATGACAGAGTTCCGTTATTAGTTCGCTAATTAATATTAGTAAATCGTTGAATAAACAATTAATGATACAAACGACAATGAGAGTTGGAAGCCAAAGTGCAGCTGTCAGACGCAGCCTTCAGTCAACACCGAGGCAGTGAACACCTAAAAATTATCTTCCCACGTCTTCCACTGTCTCCAGTCCAAAGATCACCTATGAATTTGATTGAAAATGCCTGCCGAGCAGGCAGAACCTCTAGTGCAAAAATATACCCGGGTAATGCACATGTCTGACTCATAAATGATAAACGAGTTTAGTAATTATAGAATCTTATCACTGACTTCGATAGACAGTTCTAAGATTTAACAACACAAGAACTTGTAGAAACTCTGAGCTTCGCATTTGCTGCAAATATTAACATTGGTGATAGTGTATTAAAAATGACGTCATTGGTTAATATGAACATACTTTAAACCGAGAATATAATTCTGACTCTGCAAAACGACGTGTAGAGTAAATCTAAGTCAAGTGGAAAACTATAGACATTTGCAACAACTGGGTGTCTTTATTATGGAAAATGTTCACTGATGTTATGATACCTTCAAATCCTCGGCTAAAAACTTTTGGAACAGGTTTGTTGAAGGAAATATACCCATATGTCAGAAAAGGTGCCATGTACTGGCAGAACATTTTTTTTTAATCAAGTCTTCCTTTGTGAGGTGATATTTTCTCATTTGAAAATTATCACTGGAGGACTGTAGGAATAGAGGGGACATGATAACGACATATAAAATACTGAGAGGAATTGACAGGGTGGATAGGGGAAACAGCAACAAGGGGATGTTAGGAAGTACTTCTTCAGTCATATAGTTGTGAGAAAGTGGAACAGTCTGAAGAGTGATGTAGTGGAGGCGGGATCCATACATAGTTTCAAGAAGAGGTATGATAAAGCTAATGGAGTAGGAAGAGAGAGGACCTAGTAGCGACCAGCGAAGAGGCGGGACCAGCAGCTATAAATCAACCCCTGCAACCCAAATAGGTGTCTGACGTCATGCAGTACAAACCATCACATATTAAGCTCTTCGTATACCAGTAAACCTTAAATAAATTATTAGGTTCAGAATTAATGAAAAATATATTTGCATTTGCTACATATTTATATATTCATTTAGTTTAATTTTTTTTGTTATTTCTCTCTCTCTCTCTCTCTCTCTCTCTCTCTCTCTCTCTCTCTCTCTCTCTCTCTCTCTCTCTCTCTCACACCCCCACACCCCCACACCCCCACACCCCCACACACACCCATAGTATTTATTTTCCTGGGAGAGTTGAAGAATTGGAATTTACTAAGAAACACTTGATAGTTTTTAAATAAATGCGAATTTGGAGTTTGTTATAAGCCTATCCGGCAATAAACTAAACGGTGATCAACGAGTTGTCTTAGGCACTGAATTAAGCTTTGCATTTCCTTTTCTATTTAAAAGGCCTGGTTTGAGACCGGGCTGCGGAGGTGATGACCCCTGGAGTCATTAAACAGATGACATCCTACCAGCAGATATCTAAGCCAGGACAAGAACTAGTAAGAAAAATAGAAAACCCAGAGGGGTGTGTATATATATGCTTGTACATGCATGTGTAGTGTGACCTACGTGTAAGTAGAGGTAGCTAGATGTACCTGAAACTGTGCCGTAAATATTTCTCATGTTCCCAGAAAAAGCTGAACCACTACCCAAAGTATGGGGGATTAGTGTAGAGCGTTATAGAGCACCATGGCTTGCTGCAGTGTCTTGGAATCTAAAATTTAAGTGTTGAAGGAGGAGGTTCTACTTCCCCAAGAGGAAAATAGGAGGCTGAAAATTCGCCAAGATGGATTTGGAAGTGAGTATGCGAAGGGTGGAGTCGGTGTGGAGGAAAAGGTTACCAACAGTGAGTTGAAGAGTGGCAACCGCTTCAAGTGGAATGTGATCTCTACTAAAGGTAACAGTATCAAGTTAAGGAAGATTAATAGAGAAGATCTGAAGGTAAATTGATTCTCTGTTCTCCAGGATGAGTGTACTTCAGTAGTTAGCGAAGTTAAATGTTCCACTAACTCCCCTGATAATCAAAGTAAGAACATTCTGGTTGTGGTAAGATATTTGGACCTTGCTTTCTGTAACAGAGATAGCAACGTTAGAGAGAGTGCTTCCCAGGACCTGGTGTTGATGACATAGTCAACAGGTTGGATAATATTATGTCAGGTAATGTGAACAAACCCATCATCTACCTTAGTGCTGGTGGAGATGATATCGGGAAGGGCAGGAGACAAGAGTTGCTGGACAAGTACAAATCACCCAAAGATGTAATTAGGTCTAAGGGAGGGGTCCCATTCATATGTAGCATCTTGATTAGAAAGGGAGTGGGCAATGAATGGATGTCTAGGGCAATTGGTGTAAATTGCTGGCTAGACAGGTACTGTTATTTTTAGACAGTACTGCAGAGAATTTGCAATCCAATTCATTGACAACTGGGACAAATTTTATGGCAAACGTGATATATATGCAAGGGATGGGGTACATCTCTCAGGGGCTGGAGTGGTTGCATTAACCAACTCGATTGAGGGGGGTCATTGCTGACTTGTCTAGGACTTTAAACTGATTGATTATAGAGATATGCATGTGTGTGGGAAACAGTCAAGCTGCAGTACATGGGTTGAAAACAGCAGATATTACCAGGATACCTCAGGGATATGTTTCATAGACAATATTCAAAATAAAGTTGCCAGTAAAGGCAAAGCAATTGATCAACAAAGAGAGACAGCAGAGGGCAGAGAGTGACTAGCTCCCTTAAGGTTTACAATACTAATAGCAGGAGTCTAAGAAATAAAATAGATGAGCTAAGATTACTTCCTTGTGCAGGTAATTTAGTTATTATTGTTATAACAGAGACCTGATTCAACCAGAAAGATAAAGAAATGCCTAATGAATGCCACATACAAGGCTATAAACTATTCCTCAATGATAAGGTCAATAGGAAGGGTGGTGGAGTGGCGATGTATGTCAGAGATAATTTATAAGATTACAAACATCGGACACAGAATCTGTTTGGCTAGTTTCTCGAGGGTAGTGACAAATTAATATTGGTGTGATTTACAGGCCCCATAATCTTGATAGGGACGAAATTCATAAGGTGTGTATATATGAAAATGTCGTGTTAGACAAATTGATTGGAACAGTATTACAAGAAATCTTGAGTCTAGTGACTTTCTTGATGCGATTCAGAATTGCTTTTTAAAATAGTTTGTGACATAACCAGCTAGAGGTAGGTGGTGTTGGTTGTCAATATAACGTTCTTCAGGGCATAGTTCTAGCTGCCCAGATAACTTATGTTCCAAGTAGGGAAATTAGATCAACCAAAAATGATCCCAAATGAATAAACAATAGATTAAATCATCTCGCTGGTCAAAAGAGAGGCATATATAGGCATAGGGTATGGGTACTTAAAAAGAGAAATAAAAAAAGGAATAAAAGATAAGAGAGATTATGAGGCTAAAGTGGCAAAGGATTCGAAGACTAACCCAAAAGGTTTCTTTCAGATATATAGAAGTAAGAATTGGGACAAGATAGGCCCGCTCAAAAGTAACTCATGTTAGATCACTGACAGTGATAAAGAAATAAGTGAAATTTTTAACTCTTATTTATTCTTAGTTTTTATGCAGGAAGAAATTCCAGAAATAATAAATTATGTAAAACAGGATGATGATAAACTATGCACGATTAGAGTAACTAGTGACATGGTCCTCAGACAAATAGAAAAATAAAAACCGAAAATATCCCCAGGTCCTGATGAACTGTTTGCAAGGGCTTTAGAGGAATGAAAAAAGGAGCTCAGCAAATATTTGGCTAGTCTTATCATCATTTCACTACAAACTAGCATAGTGCCAGGACTTGGAAAATGGCAAATGTAATATCTATTTACAAAGCCTTACGTCCATAGTGCGAAAATTTGCGGAATCAATAATTGCTGAGGCAATTCGTAGCCATCATCAAAGGGATAAATTGATTAATGAATCTCAGCACGGTTTTACAAAGGGGCGTTCCTGCCTTACCAATTTACTTTTTTTACCAAGGTATTTGAGGAAGTAGATCATGGTAATGAATATGATATTGTGTATATGGACTTCAGTAAGGATTTTGATAGTTTCACATCAGAGGTTATTTGAGGAAAATTAAGGCACACGGAACAGGAAGAGAAATTTTGTTCTGGATAGAGGTGTGGTTGACAGATAGGCAGCAGAGAGTTTGCATCGATGGGGAGAAAACAGAATGTGGGCGCATCACGAATGGTGTTCCACAGGGGTCAGTGTTGGGCCCTTTGTCGTTCACAATTTACATAAACGACATTGATGAGGGAATATATAGCGACATACGAAAGTTTCCTGATGACACCAAAATAGGTCGCCTGATTCATTCTAATGAGGATATAAGAGCACTCCAGGAAGATTCGAACAGACTTAGGCAGTGGTCGGAGAGGTGGCAGATGCAGTTTAATATAGAGAAATGCAAAGTTCTAAACATAGGACAAGAAAATAACCATGCCACATATAAACTAAATAATATAGGTCTTAATATTACTGATTGAGAAAAGGATTTGGGAGTTCTGGTTAGCAGTAATCTAAAACCAAGACAACAGTGCTTAAATGCTCCCAATAAAGCGAACAGAATCCTTGGCTTCATATCAAGGAGCGTAAATAATAGGAGTCCTCAGGTTTTTCTTCAACTATATATACGTATGTTTGGTTGGACCTTATTTAGATAATGCTGCACAGTTCTGGTCACCGTATTACAGAATGGATATAAATGCACTAGAAAATTTATAAAGGAGGATGACAAAGTTGATTCCATGTATCAGAAATCTTCCCTACGAGGATAGACTGGGGGCCTTGAATCTACACTCTAGATAGAAGTAGAATTAGGGGGGATATGATTAAGGTATATAAATGGTAGGTTGGTAGACAGCAACCACCCAGGGAAGTACTACCGTCCTGCCAGATGACTGTGAAACAAAAACCTGTAATTGTTTTGCATGATGGTAGGATTGCTGGTTTCTTTTTCTGTCTCATAAACACGCTAAGATAACAGGGATATCTTGCTACTCCTACTAACACTTTGGTCACACTTCACAGACACGCACATGCATATATATATATACATACATCTAGGTTTTTCTCCTTTTTCTAAATAGCTCTTGTTCTTTTTTATTTCTTCTATTGTCCATGGGGAAGTGGAAAAGAATCTTTCCTCCGTAAGCCATGCGTGTCGTATGAGGCGACTAAAATGCCGGGAGCAATGGGCTAGTAACCCCTTCTCCTGTATACAATTACTAAAAAAGAGAAGAAGAAAAACTTTATAAAACTGGGTTGCTTAAATGTGCGTGGATGTAGTGCGGATGACAAGAAACAGATGATTGCTGATGTTATGAATGAAAAGAAGTTGGATGTCCTGGCCCTAAGCGAAACAAAGCTGAAGGGGGTAGGAGAGTTTCAGTGGGGGGAAATAAATGGGATTAAATCTGGAGTATCTGAGAGAGTTAGAGCAAAGGAAGGGGTAGCAGTAATGTTAAATGATCAGTTATGGAAGGAGAAAAGAGAATATGAATGTGTAAATTCAAGAATTATGTGGATTAAAGTAAAGGTTGGATGCGAGAAGTGGGTCATAATAAGCGTGTATGCACCTGGAGAAGAGAGGAATGCAGAGGAGAGAGAGAGATTTTGGGAGATGTTAAGTGAATGTATAGGAGGCTTTGAACCAAGTGAGAGAGTAATTGTGGTAGGGGACCTGAATGCTAAAGTAGGAGAAACTTTTAGAGAGGGTGTGGTAGGTAAGTTTGGGGTGCCAGGTGTAAATGATAATGGGAGCCCTTTGATTGAACTTTGTATAGAAAGGGGTTTAGTTATAGGTAATACATATTTTAAGAAAAAGAGGATAAATAAGTATACACGATATGATGTAGGGCGAAATGACAGTAGTTTGTTGGATTATGTATTGGTAGATAAAAGACTGTTGAGTAGACTTCAGGATGTACATGTTTATAGAGGGGCCACAGATATATCAGATCACTTTCTAGTTGTAGCTACACTGAGAGTAAAAGGTAGATGGGATACAAGGAGAATAGAAGCATCAGGGAAGAGAGAGGTGAAGGTTTATAAACTAAAAGAGGAGGCAGTTAGGGTAAGATATAAACAGCTATTGGAGGATAGATGGGCTAATGAGAGCATAGGCAATGGGGTCGAAGAGGTATGGGGTAGGTTTAAAAATGTAGTGTTAGAGTCTTCAGCAGAAGTTTGTGGTTACAGGAAAGTGGGTGCAGGAGGGAAGAGGAGCGATTGGTGGAATGATGATGTAAAGAGAGTAGTAAGGGAGAAAAAGTTAGCATATGAGAAGTTTTTACAAAGTAGAAGTGATGCAAGGAGGGAAGAGTATATGGAGAAAAAGAGAGAGGTTAAGAGAGTGGTGAAGCAATGTAAAAAGAGAGCAAATGAGAGAGTGGGTGAGATGTTATCAACAAATTTTGTTGAAAATAAGAAAAAGTTTTGGAGTGAGATTAACAAGTTAAGAAAGCCTAGAGAACAAATGGATTTGTCAGTTAAAAATAGGAGAGGAGAGTTATTAAATGGAGAGTTAGAGGTATTGGGAAGATGGAAGGAATATTTTGAGGAATTGTTAAATGTTGATGAAGATAGGGAAGCTGTGATTTCGTGTATAGGGCAAGGAGGAATAACATCTTGTAGGAGTGAGGAAGAGCCAGTTGTGAGTGTGGGGGAAGTTCGTGAGGCAGTAGGTAAAATGAAAGGGGGTAAGGCAGCCGGGATTGATGGGATAAAGATAGAAATGTTAAAAGCAGGTGGGGATATAGTTTTGGAGTGGTTGGTGCAATTGTTTAATAAATGTATGGAAGAGGGTAAGGTACCTAGGGATTGGCAGAGAGCATGCATAGTTCCTTTGTATAAAGGCAAAGGGGATAAAAGAGAGTGCAAAAATTATAGGGGGATAAGTCTGTTGAGTGTACCTGGTAAAGTGTATGGTAGAGTTATAATTGAAAGAATTAAGAGTAAGACGGAGAATAGGATAGCAGATGAACAAGGAGGCTTTAGGAAAGGTAGGGGGTGTGTGGACCAGGTGTTTACAGTGAAACATATAAGTGAACAGTATTTAGATAAGGCTAAAGAGGTCTTTGTGGCATTTATGGATTTGGAAAAGGCGTATGACAGGGTGGATAGGGGGGCAATGTGGCAGATGTTGCAAGTGTATGGTGTAGGAGGTAGGTTACTGAAAGCAGTGAAGAGTTTTTACGAGGATAGTGAGGCTCAAGTTAGAGTATGTAGGAAAGAGGGAAATTTTTTCCCAGTAAAAGTAGGCCTTAGACAAGGATGTGTGATGTCACCGTGGTTGTTTAATATATTTATAGATGGGGTTGTAAGAGAAGTAAATGCGAGGGTCTTGGCAAGAGGCGTGGAGTTAAAAGATAAAGAATCACACACAAAGTGGGAGTTGTCACAGCTGCTCTTTGCTGATGACACTGTGCTCTTGGGAGATTCTGAAGAGAAGTTGCAGAGATTGGTGGATGAATTTGGTAGGGTGTGCAAAAGAAGAAAATTAAAGGTGAATACAGGAAAGAGTAAGGTTATGAGGATAACAAAAAGATTAGGTGATGAAAGATTGAATATCAGATTGGAGGGAGAGAGTATGGAGGAGGTGAACGTATTCAGATATTTGGGAGTGGACGTGTCAGCGGATGGGTCTATGAAAGATGAGGTGAATCATAGAATTGATGAGGGAAAAAGAGTGAGTGGTGCACTTAGGAGTCTGTGGAGACAAAGAACTTTGTCCTTGGAGGCAAAGAGGGGAATGTATGAGAGTATAGTTTTACCAACGCTCTTATATGGGTGTGAAGCGTGGGTGATGAATGTTGCAGCGAGGAGAAGGCTGGAGGCAGTGGAGATGTCATGTCTGAGGGCAATGTGTGGTGTGAATATAATGCAGAGAATTCGTAGTTTGGAAGTTAGGAGGAGGTGCGGGATTACCAAAACTGTTGTCCAGAGGGCTGAGGAAGGGTTGTTGAGGTGGTTCGGACATGTAGAGAGAATGGAGCGAAACAGAATGACTTCAAGAGTGTATCAGTCTGTAGTGGAAGGAAGGCGGGGTAGGGGTCGGCCAAGGAAGGGTTGGAGGGAGGGGGTAAAGGAGGTTTTGTGTGCGAGGGGCTTGGACTTCCAGCAGGCATGCTTGAGCGTGTTTGATAGGAGTGAATGGAGACAAATGGTTTTTAATACTTGACGTGCTGTTGGAGTGTGAGCAAAGTAACATTTATGAAGGGATTCAGGGAAACCGGCAGGCCGGACTTGAGTCCTGGAGATGGGAAGTACAGTGCCTGCACTCTGAAGGAGGGGTGTTAATGTTGCAGTTTAAAAACTGTAGTGTAAAGCACCCTTCTGGCAAGACAGTGATGGAGTGAATGATGGTGAAAGTTTTTCTTTTTCGGGCCACCCTGCCTTGGTGGGAATCGGCCGGTGTGATAAAAAAAAAAAAAAAAAAAAAAAAAAAAAAATGGAAAACAGGAATAAATGTAGGCAATATAAATAGCGTGCTAAAAATATCTAGCCAAGACAGGACTCGAAGCAATGGTTTTAAATTGGAAAACAAATCAGAGTCAGGAAGGATATAGGAAAGCATTGGTTTGGTAATCGAGTTGTGGATGAGTGGAACAAACTCCCAAGCTAACACGTGTAGTTTTAAAAATAGGTTGGATTAATACGTGAGTGGGTGTGGGTGGGTGTGAGTTGGACCTGACTAGCTTGTGCTAATAGGTCTGATGCCGTGCACTTTCCTTAAGTGAATGTATCCTAACCTAACTAGGTGAGTCATTGGTTTAAGCCGGGAAGTGACTTGGACATGTTACAATGTTCCTTTTTTATGTTCTTGTGTTAAGATGGCATTAATAGCTTGGTTGACCAGGTCTGGCTGGCTCTAAGCATTGTTGACCTTTTAGAACAAGTCAAATATATAGCATAGGAAACATGTTACCTTTCTGGTTGAAATTAATCTTGTAATCTTTTCTAATTAAATTATTTTTGGTTACCTGTCGTCTTGCATAATGAAACAAAATTATGCAAAAGTATAAGACTTTCGTCTCACACTCAAAAACAAGATGGAGTGGTTCCTGACTACCAACCTGTCACTAAAGGAAGTATATTGTCTCTAAAGAAAGTATATTGGTTTTGGAGTATGACACCATTAAAAGTACACATGGAAATGTTTACAAATTCATTCACCTTTTCCGAAAAATGTTATAAAAATGAAAATTAATTTACACCGAGAAAACTATCATAAACATCCTTCTTAAATACAGTACTACGACAAATGCAACATTCATCGTCCTCACATACTAAGAGAACAGCAATAAACATCCATCTCACATACAGTACTACGACAAATGCAACATTCATCGTCCTCACATACTAAGAGAACAGCAATAAACATCCATCTCACATACAGTACTACGACAAATGCAACATACATCGTCCTCACATACTAAGAGAACAGCAATAAACATCCATCTCACATACAGTTCTACGACAAATGCAACATGCATCGTCCTCACATACTAAGAGAACAGCAATAAACATCCATCTCACATACAGTACTACGACAAATGCAACATACATCGTCCTCACATACTAAGAGAACAGCAATAAACATCCATCTCACATACAGTACTACGACAAATGCAACATTCATCGTCCTCACATACTAAGAGAACAGCAATAAACATCCTAACATACTGAGAGAACAATTCATATATATCCTTCTCACATTAACCATAAAACGAGACAAACTACACTACGTCACTAAAAATAAACAGACAATATTATCAGTTTCAAAATGTGGAAAAAAGGAAAAATCTGACCGAGTGTTGACACACACTGCTAAACTTGCGACATTTTCAACGTCACTCAAAATTAGGGCGACGGTAAAACAATTAAAAAATTTCACTTCTGATGAGTATTATAATAGAGACGGTGTCGAGGTGGATGTAAGAGGTGCACGGTGCTCACTACAGTGCTGAGACTGTGCACGGTGCTCACTACAGTGCTGAGACTGTGCACGGTGCTCACTACAGTGCTGAGACTGTGCACGGTGCTCACAGTGCTGAGACTGTGCACGGTGCTCACTACAGTGCTGAGACTGTACACGGGGCACTACAGTGCTACAGTGCTGGGACTGTACAGTGCTGAGACTGTGCACGGGGTTCACAACAGTGCTGAGACTGTGCACGGGGTTCATTACAGTGCTGAGACTGTGCACGGGGTTCACTACAGTGCTGAGACTGTGCACGGGGTTCACTACAGTGATGAAACTGTGCACGGGGTTCACTACAGTGATGAAACTGTGCACGGGGTTCACTACAGTGATGAAACTGTGCACGGGGTTCACTACAGTGCTGAGACTGTGCACGGGGCTCACTACAGTGCTGAGACTGTGCACGGGGCTCACTACAGTGCTGAGACTGTGCACGGGGCTCACTACAGTGCTGAGACAGTACAAGGGGCTTACTACAGTGCTGAGACTGTGCACAAGGCTTACTACAGTGCTGAAAATGTGCACGGGGCTCACTACAGTGCTGACACTGTGCACGGGACTCACTACAGTGCCGACACTGTGCAAGGGGCTCATTACAGTGCTGAGACTGTGCACAAGGCTTACTACAGTGCTGAGACTGTGCACGGGGCTCACGGCAGTGCTGAGACTGTGCACGGGACTCACTACAGTGCTGAGACTGTGCACGGGGCTCACTACAGTGCTGAGACTGTGCACGGGGCTAACTACAGTGCTGAGACTGTGCACGGGGCTCACTACAGTGCTGAGACTGTGCACGGGACTCACTACAGTGCTGACACTGTGCACGGGACTCACTACAGTGCCGACACTGTGCAAGGGGCTCATTACAGTGCTGAGACTGTGCACGAGGCTCACTACAGTGCTGGGACAGTGCACGGGGCTTAC
This sequence comes from Cherax quadricarinatus, assembly GCF_038502225.1. Lineage (NCBI taxonomy): Eukaryota > Metazoa > Arthropoda > Malacostraca > Decapoda > Parastacidae > Cherax > Cherax quadricarinatus. The sequence continues at coordinate 20,939,786 of NC_091355.1, read as the reverse complement.
TACAGTGCTGGGATAGTGCACGGGGCTTACTACAGTGCTGAGACTGTGCACTTGGCTCACTACAGTGCTGAGACTGTGCACTTGGCTCACTACAGTGCTGAGACTGTGCACTTGGCTCACTACAGTGCTGAGACTGTGCACGGGGCTCACTACAGTGCTGAGACTGTGCACGGAGCTCACTACAGTGCTCAGACTGAGCACGAGGCTCACTACAGCGCTGAGACTGTTCACGTGGCTCACTACAGTGCTGAAACTGTGCACGAGGCTCCCTACAGTGCAGAGACTGTGCACGAGGCTTACTACATTGCTGGGACAGTGCAAGAGGCTTACTAAAATGCTGAGACTGTGCACAGGGCTCACTACAGTCCTGAATCTGTGCACAGGGCTCAATACAGTCCTGAAACTGTGCACGGGGCTCACTACAGTGCTGACACTGTGCACTGGGCTCACTACAGTGCTGAGATCGTGCACAGGGCTCACTACAGTGCTGACTGTGCACGAGGTTTACTGCAGTGCTGAAACTGTGCACGGGGCTCACTACAGTGCTGAGACTGTGTAAAGGGTTCGCTACAGTGCTGGGACAGTGCAGGGGGCTCACTACAGTGCTGACTGTGCACGGGGCTCACTACAGTGCTAGAACAGTGCACGGGGCTCAGTACAATGCAGAGAATATGCACAGTGGTCACTACAGTTCTGGGACAGTGTACGGGGCTTACTATAGTCTTGAGGCTGTGCACGGTGCTCTGCAGTGCAAGACCAGTGCACGGTGCTCACTACAGTGCTGGGACAGTGCTCGGGGTTTACTGCAGTGTTGAGATGGTGCGCGAGGCTCAATACAGTGCTGGGACAGTGCACGGGGCTCACTACAGTGCTGAGACTGTGCACTTGGCTCACTACAGTGCTGAGACTGTGCACGGTGCCCACTAAAGTGCTGAGACAGTGCACGGAGCTCAATACAGTGCTGGGACAGTGCACAGGGCTCACTACAGTGCTGAGAATGTGCACGGGGCTCACTACAGTGTTGAGAATGTGCATGGGGCTCACTACAGTGTTGAGAATGTGCACGGAGCTCACTACAGTGCTGGGACAATGCAAGAGGCTTACTACAGTGCTGAGACTGTGCATGGTGCTCACAACAGTGCCTGGACAGTGCACGGGGCTTACTACAGTGCTGGGACAATGCACGGGGCTTACTATAGTGCTGAGACTGTGCACGAGACTTACTGCAGTGCTGGGACAGTGCACAGGGCTCACTACAGTGCTGAGACTGTGCACGGGGTTCACTACAGTGCTGAGACTGTGCAAGGGGTTCACTACGGTGCTGAGACTGTGCACGGGGTTCACTGCAGTGCTGAGACTGTGCACGGGGTTCACTACAGTGCTGAGACTGTGCACGGGGTTCACTACAGTGCTGAGACTGTGCACGGGGTTCACTACAGTGCTGAGACTGTGCACGGGGTTCACTACAGTGCTGAGACTGTGCACGGGGCTCACTACAGTGCTGAGACTGTGCACGGGGCTCACTACAATGCTGAGACTGTGCACGGGGCTTACTACAGTGCTGAGACTGCGCACGGGGCTCACTACAGTGCTGAGACTGTGCACGGGACTCACTACAGTGCAGAGACTGTGCACGAGGCTTACTACAGTGCTGGGACAGTACAAGGGGCTTACTACAGTGCTGAGACTGTGCACAAGGCTTACTACAGTGCTGAAAATGTGCACGGGGCTCACGGCAGTGCTGAGACTGTGCACGAGGCTCTCTGCAGTGATGGGACAGTGCACGGGGCTTACTACAGTGCTGACACTGTGCACGGGGCTCACTACAGTGCTGACACTGTGCACGGGGCTCACTACAGTGCTGCCACTGTGCATGGGGCTCACTACAGTGCTGACACTGTGCACGGAGCTCACTACAATGCTGAGACTGTGCACGAGGCTCACTACAGTGATGGGACAGTGCACGAGGCTCACTACAGTGATGGGACAGTGCACGGGGCTTAATACAGTGCTGGGACAGTGCACGGGGCTTACTACAGTGCTGAGACTGTGCACGGTGCTCACTACAGTGCAGAGACTGTGCACGAGGCTTACTACAGTGCTGGGACAGTGCACAAGGCTTACTACAATGCTGAGACTGTGCACGGGGCTTACTACAGTGCTGAGACTGTGCACGGGGCTCACTACAGTGCAGAGACTGTGCACGAGGCTTACTACAGTGCTGGGACAGTGCACAAGGCTTACTACAGTGCTGAGACTGTGCACGGGGCTTACTACAGTGCTGAGACTGTGCACGGGGCTCACTACAGTGCTGAGACTGTGCACAGGGCTCACTACAGTGCTGAGATTGTGCACGGGGCTCACTACAGTGTTTAGACTGTGTACGGGGTTCGCTACAGCGCTGGGACAGTGCACGGGGCTCACTACAGTGTTGAGACTGTGCACGGGGCTCACTACAGTGCAGGGACTGTGCACGGGGCTCACTACAGTGCAGGGACAGTGCATGGGGCTTACTACAGTGCTGACACTGTGCACGGAGCTCACTACAATGCTGAGACTGTGCACGAGGCTCACTACAGTGATGGGACAGTGCACGAGGCTCACTACAGTGATGGGACAGTACACGGGGCTTACTACAGTGCTGGGACAGTGCACGGGGCTTACTACAGTGCTGAGACTGTGCACCGGGCTCACTACAGTGCTGAGAATGTGCACAGGGCTCACTACAGTGCTGAGACTGTGCACGGGGCTCACTACAGTGCTGAGACTGTGCACAGGGCTCACTACAGTGCTGAGATTGTGCACGGGGCTCACTACAGTGTTGAGACTGTGCACGGGGCTCACTACAGTGCAGGGACAGTGCACGGGGTTTACTACAGTGCTGGGACAGTGCACGGGGCTTACTACAGTGCTGGGACAGTGCACGGGACTTATTGCAGTGCTGGGACAGTGCACGGGGCTCACTGCAGTGCTGGGACAGTGCACGGGACTCACTACAGTGCTAGGACAGTGCACGTAGCTCACTACAATGCAGAGTATATGCACGGTGCTCACTACAGTTCTGGGACAGTGCACGGGGCTTACTACAGTGCTGAGACTGTGCACGGTGCTCTGCAGTGCTAGAACAGTGCACGGTACTCACTACAGTGCTGGGACGGTGCACGAGCCTAACTACAATGCTGGGACGGTGCATGGGGCTCACTACAGTGCTGAGATGGCGCACGGGGCTCACTACAGTGATGGAACGGTGCATGGGGCTCACTATAGTGCTGGGATGGTGCACAAGGCAGACTATAGTGCTGGGACGGTGTACAGGGCTCACTAGTGCTGAGACGGTGCACGGGGTTCACCACAGTGCTGAGACCGTGCACGGGGTTCACCACAGAGCTGAGACGGTTTACGGGGTTCACCACAGTGCTGGGACAGTGCAAGGGGCTCACTACAGTGCTGGGACAGGGCACGGGGCTCACTACAGTGATGGGACGCTGCACGGCGTTCACCACAGTGCTGAGACGGTACACGGGGCTCATTATAGTGCTGGGACGGTGCACGAGGCTCATTTCAGTACTGAGACCGTGCATGGGGCTCACCACAGCGCTGGGACGGTGCACGGGGCTCACTATAGTGCTGGGACGGTGCACGAGGCTCACTATAATGCTGGGACGGTGCACGGGGCTCGCTATAGTGCTGGGACTATTCACGTGGTTCAGTTCAATGATGGGATGGTGCACGAGGCACACTATAGTGTTGAGACTGTGCACGGAGTCACTACAATGCAGGGACGGTGCACGTGGTTCAATACAGTGATGGGATGGTGCACGAGGCACGCTATAGTGGTGGGACAGTGTACAGGGCTCTTTACAGTGCTAAGACGGTACACAAGGCTCAATACAGTGTTGAGACTGTGCACGGGGCTCACTACAGTGCTTGGACGGTGCACAGGGCTCACTACAGTGTTGAGACGGTGCACGGGGCTCACTATAGTGTTGGGACGGTGCACGGGGCCCACTATAGTTCTGAGACGGTGCACGGTGCTCATTACAGTGCTGGAACGGTGCAAGGGCTCATTACAGTGCTGGGACGCTGCACGGGGCTCACTACAGTGCTGGGACGCTACACGGGGCTCACTACAGTGCTGGGACGCTGCACGTGGCTCAATACAGTGAAGGGACGCTGTACGGGGCTCACTACAGTGCTGCGACGCTGCACGGGGCTCACTACAGTGCTGGGGCGGTGCACAGAGCTCACTACAGTGGTGAGACGGTGCACGGGGGTTCACTACAGTGCTAGGATGGTGTACGGGGTTCACTTCAGTACTGGGACGGTGTACGGAGTTCAATACTGTGCTTGGACAGTACACAGGGGTTCATTACAGAGCTGGAACGATGCACAGGGTTCAGAACAGTGCTGAGACGGTGTACGGGGTTCAGTACAGTGCTGAGACAGTGCACTCCAACTTTGTGCACTGTTCTTCTTCCAACACTTATTCCATACACAATACTTTTTCTATAGTTATTGTAGATTGTTGTATTTTGTGTACGATACTGAGTATTGTAGTGAGAATACATCACCTGTACTGTGAAAGGATACACAAATAACCCGCAAATAGAAGAGAGAAGCTTACGACGACGTTTCGGTCCGACTTGGACCCTTTACAAACTCACAGTGTGACTTTGTAAATGGTCCAAGTCGGATCGGAACGTCGTCGTAAGCTCCTCTCTTCTATGTGCGGGTTATTTGTGTATCGTTCCAGTCACGGTATTGTGCCTTTTTTGTTAACTATTGTGAAAGGATCTTTATAAAGCATTTTGCCAGTGCTCGAGGCTTTGTACAGCCCTTAAATGCTACGTGGGAGTTTGTGCAGCCCTTAGATGGTGCATGGGAGTTTGTGCAGCCCTTAGATGGTGCATGGGAGTTTGTGCAGCCCTTAGATGGTGCATGGGAGTTTGTGCAGCCCTTAGATGGTGCATGGGAGTTTATGCAGCCCTTAGATGGTGCATGGGGGTTTGTGCAGCCCTTAGATGGTACATGGGAGTTTGTGCAGCCCTTAGATGGTGCATGGGGGTTTGTGCAGCCCTTAGATGGTGTATGGGAGTTTGTGCAGTCCTTAGATGGTGCATGGGAGTTTGTGCAGCCCTTAGATAGTGTATGGGAGTTTGTGCAGCCCTTAGATGGTGCATGGGAGTTTGTGCAGCCCTTAGATGGTGCATGGGAGTTTGTGCAGCCCTTAGATGGTGCATGGGAGTTTGTGCAGCCCTTAGATGGTGCATGGGAGTTTGTGCAGCCCTTAGATGGTGCATGGGGGTTTGTGCAGCCCTTAGATGGTGCATGGGAGTTTGCACAGCACTTAGATGGTGCATGGGAGTTTGTGCAGCCCTTAGATGGTGCATGGGAGTTTGTGCAGCCCTTAGATGGTGCATGGGAGTTTGCACAGGATTTAGATGGTGCATGGGAGTTTGCACAGGATTTAGATGGTGCATGGGAGTTTGTGCAGGATTTAGATGGTGCATGGGAGTTTGCACAGGATTTAGATGGTGCATGGGAGTTTGCACAGGATTTAGATGGTGCATGGGAGTTTGCACAGGATTTAGATGGTGCATGGGAGTTTGCACAGGATTTAGATGGTGCATGGGAGTTTGTGCAGGATTTACATGCTGTACAAACTTCCATGCACTATACTATCACATATTGAATAAAGTGGTATATGATACTTTAAAAAATATTTAAGGGGTCCAAGAACTATATTCCAACATTTAATTTTGTAGTTTGTTTCAATTGAAAGTTAATATACTTAGAAATTTTTATAGTTTAAAGAGAAACTGATTTACAGGAATAACTTCCTAGAAGACTGAGATCTGTGACGACGTTTCGGTCTGACTAATTAAGGCCCAAGATGGACCGAAACGTTGTCATGTGTCAGTTTTCTACGTGCGGGTTATTTGTGTGTTGTTGCAGTCACCCAATTGTGAGTTTTTGTAATTTAAGGATGTGATTTTTTCCCTTTAATAATTACCTAGAACCGTTATTATTTGTCAGTTTCTGTGTTCCGGTGTTCCTGTGTTGTGGTATTCCGGTGTTCCTGTGTTTCGGTGTTCCTGTGTTTGGGTATTCCGGTGTTCCTGTGTTCCGGTGTCTCTGTGTTCCGGTGTCTCTGTGTTCCGGTGATCCTGTGTTCCGGTGATCCTGTGTTCCGGTGTCCCTGTGTTCCGGTGATCCGATGTTCCTGTGTTCTGGTGATTCGATGTTCGTGTGTTCCTATGTTCCGGTGGTCCGGTGTTCGTGTGTTCTGGTGATCCGATGTTCCTGTATTCTGGTGATTCGGTGTTCGTGTGTTCCGGTGATCCGGTGTTCGTGTCTTCACACTGAGGACCACCACGCAAACTTTTCTGCCATACTGAACTGGTCAGATGCATCAGTGACATCAGTGGCTTCGTTAAAGCCACCACGCCCTGTGGGGTGGTGGTTATAGCTCTCGCTTCACACGGCGAGGGTCAGGGTTCGATTCACGGCAAAGATAGAAACATTGGGCGTTTTTCTTTACACCGGTTATCTATGTTCCTCAGGAGTAAAATGAGTTCCTGGGTGTTAATGGACTGGTGTGGGTCGCATCCTGGGACAATGACTTAATTTGCTCGAAATGCTCTGCATAACAAGCGGCTTTCTATATAGTAGTATGTCATTGATGTCAGCTAGGACTGTATACCTTGTACATGTACTTGTAGTAAATGAAGATAATAATAATAATAATAATAATAATAATAATAATAATAATAATAATAAGCATTCAGTAATTATGCTGGTTTTCATTTAGTTTAGCCAGTGTGTGAACGTGATCCAGCTCCTGGAGGCCTGAGTGAGAGATGGTTAGGTTGGGTAAAATTTGTCAGGAAACCGACAAGTGTTTCCTGACTCGGTTCTTAGTCATCTGATGACCCATAACTGGAGCTTTAGGTCATCTGACCGAAACCTTCTGCTGGCTTACCGGTCCACCCCTTTAAAAATTATGGTCATAATTATAACCATATCATTATAATTGACTGAGAGAATCCTCATCTGTTTGAGTTAAATACCAACGTGAATATCACCAACATTTCAATATTTGGTCAAAAAACTAAGATTTTTGCATTGAGATTTTATGCTAATTAGAGGCAGTAATGACTGCATGAAATTAGATATTCTAAAGCTCCACCTGGTTCATTCCTTGAGGGAGGGTCCTTGACGCTGGCGAGGGGCTCTTGATCTAGGGAATTGGATCTGTGCTCCAGTTCCCTGAATTGAACCTGAATACCTTCCACCCTCCCTCCCCTCCTCCTCCTCCAACAAGCGCCGCATAACCCCTACGGATTTAACACTCCCCAATGGTAGTAATAATTACAGTAATCCACCTGGTTATGCCTACTGTGAGCTTGAGAGCAATAAATAGTGTAAATAAAACTATGTAAATGACAAAATAAATAAATAACAAAAAAGGCACAATACCGTGACTGGAACGATACACAAATAACCCGCACATAGAAGAGGGGAGCTTTCGACGACGTTCCGATCCGACTTGGACCAGTGTGACTTTGCAAATGATCCAAGTCGGACCGAAACGTTGTCGTAAGCTCCTCTCTTCTATGTGCAGGTTATTTGCGAATGAATACTTTGTAGTAAGGAAGCTTAGTTATTTGTGCTCTGTGTTACTGTCCTCCATCTGAGTGGTTTACAATGACAGTATCTTCCTCTGACTGGAGAGAACTCTCAGTACTGTCTGTGTGATCTTATTTCCAGTCTGTTGACTTTGTGGGAGCTTGATGCTGAGCAGCGTGTTGAAGGAGACGTTTGTGTGGGGGTGTCATGTGATGGCATTGCCATGTCATGACAATGCCTTGGTGATATTAAGGTGTTATCTAAAGTAAAAGGACACAAGTGCAACTAATGTGACATTTTATTGTGGCAACGTTTCGCTCTCCAGGAGCTTTGTCAAGCCGTTTCGCTCCTGGAGAGCGAAACGTTACCACAATAAAATGCCACATTAGTTGCACTTGTGTCCTTTTACTTTACATATTGTCGGTAATTCTACCAACATTATTACAAAGGTGTTATCTGCCAAGGTGGCGATAATTGTTCTGATATACCTTGGACGAGTTCCTGGCCTTGGGCCAGGCTCGTCTGGTGCTTGACTGGTCAACCAGGCTGTTGTTGCTCTTTCCTTGGCTGGCGCAGGTGGTGTAATACAACATTTCCCAATGATTTTTTTTTTTAATTCAGCTGAATTCTTTTATTTATTGATTATATGTTCAGATAGTTCTCTGGAGACGACACTATTCTAACCACCACACACAAACTCTAATCATTTCACTTTTTAGACCATTAATGTTATATAGTATATTAACAACTGTGGCTTCTCAGTAAACATTGTTTTGATTATTTGGGAAATATAATACATTTATGGGTTTAATTTTTGCTATGTATATCAGGCTTTTACTATTTAAATCGACTAAATTTTCTTGAGTGAAGACCGATCAAAATAGAGCACAATCCTTTCTCAATGTCAGTACGATGTCAGAAGTTATTTTTAAGTTAATCTAAAATTTCTCTATCTTTTTATGTACATTTGGAAAAAAAAATTGCCTTGTCATTGAGTTTTATACAACTTAAATTTCAGGTTTTCTTTTGTCTTTTTCATCCATGACAATTGTTTGAGTCTTCTGATATTCCATTTCGGATCAATTATATTCGATCTAATTTCTCTATTGAAAATATATGGTGTTGACTCTCTTCGTTACCCGAGTCAACACAATAAGTATGCTCTAAGTCCATTATTATTCTTTTACTGGCAACATGCTCCTCGGTAATACCCAGATAATTAAGTTTTCTTGTTTGTCATAACTAAATCAAGAAGGTTATTTTCTTACGTTGGTTCTGTCACAAACTGCTTTAAAAAACAGTCCAAGATTAGCTCTGGTAAGTCATTTGACTCTAGATTCTCAGTTTTGGGGACGGTATATCACACCTAATATCAGTTTTCCATGTCCTAAAAATCTACCCAGTCTGTGTTCCTTCAGTCATTGCATCACGTTTTATGCAGCAGTTCAATGTTTCTCGGACACATAGTGGTACAACTTAAACCTCTGAATGTGGCATTCGGCAGGCACACGTCTCGACTTTTCAAATTAAACCATATCTTAGTTATTGCAAATACGTCAATGTTATCTTCTCAAATCGTTTATCTTGTTTCTGTTTGAGTAATACATACTGAGAAACCTTCAGTGTCCTTCACTATCTCTGCGGCTCTCAGTATCTCTTAATACCACCGAATTGCCACAACCAATCTTAACCAATATTCCCACCTCTTTCTACCATCAGTTAGCATCCCTAACATTCTCAGTATCGCAACCCTGATAATTAGGCTAACTGAACAAGCCATGGTCGGGCAATAATACTCTGAAAGGTCATTTCTCACAAAACAGAGTGCACGGTGTGTAACAGTGTCAACAGAGTGCACGGTGTGTAACAGTGTCAACAGAGTGCACGGTGTGTAACAGTGTCAACAGAGTGCACGGTGTGTAACAGTGTCAACAGAGTGCACGGTGTGTAACAGTGTCAACAGAGTGCACGGTGTGTAACAGTGTCAACAGAGTGCACGGTGTGTAACAGTGTCAACAGAGTGCACGGTGTGTAACAGTGTCAACAGAGTGCACGGTGTGTAACAGTGTCAACAGAGTGCACGGTGTGTAACAGTGTCAACAGAGTGCACGGTGTGTAACAGTGTCAACAGAGTGCACGGTGTGTAACAGTGTCAACAGAGTGCACGGTGTGTAACAGTGTCAACAGAGTGCACGGTGTGTAACAGTGTCAACAGAGTGCACGGTGTGCAACAGTGTCAACAGAGTGCACGGTGTGCAACAGTGTCAACAGAGTGCACGGTGTGCAACAGTGTCAACAGAGTGCACGGTGTGCAACAGTGTCAACAGAGTGCACGGTGTGCAACAGTGTCAACAGAGTGCACGGTGTGCAACAGTGTCAACAGAGTGCACGGTGTGCAACAGTGTCAACAGAGTGCACGGTGTGCAACAGTGTATACAAAGTTTTACAATATCATGACGTTTAAGCTGCGTATTAATAAACAAAATCAAGTCGAAGGAGAATCTGTGACTCGTGTAGCAACAGTGGTGCTGGAAAGTTTTTGACACTTGGTTCTGTTCCAGGTAAAAACGATCTTTTATGACGCCAGCAACATTGTAAATGGTGTCAGATGATGTTTCGTACATGATGCCCTTGAAGATGAGCTTATCGTTGAGTTATATACTCTATACTCGGTTATATTCAATAAATATGAAATAAAACATGTGTATTTTGCGAAATTAACAATTTGGGGAAATAAAGTGAGCTGCCATTTCGATCCCGTACAAATATGCCCTAAAACTAATATAATTCACTCAGCCCAATTCTATAGTACCATATTACATTTTTCTCTACAAAAATCAATATCTTTAACTATTTCTAGTTTAAAGTCCTAAAAACTTCCTCTACTCAGCTACCTGATGCCTCAGTCCTGTCCCTAGATATATGAATCCCATCCCTAGCATAAATGTCATTTCTGCCATAGAAATGTTTCCGGTTGTCAATAAATGGTACTGCAGTGTTTGTTCAGCCAGCAGTTAACACTAATTTCCTTGGGCAGCCGTTCATTTCCAACTCCATTCCTCGGCAAAATGTTACATAATACAGAGCGCCCTCACTTCCTAATTATATCTACTGCTGACCTATACTTGCTAGTCAAACCCTCACTTCTACGCTTGCCAGCATCATTGCCTCCAGCACCGAGGCAGAGAGGAATGAAGTCATGATGATTGACGATATGCAGCATCCCAGGAAAACAAACCCTCTGCCTCCTTTTCCTTTCTCTTAAACAAAAAGCCCTGATTCTGAACTTGATTTGTGAGTCACCACCAAAAAAAAAAAAAAAAAAAAAAAAAAAAAAAACTTTACCTTGTCTAGTGATTCTTGATGCGACGTTCTCGTTGCTTGCACTCTCGCTAGGCAGCACAGAAAACGACTTCATAATCTCTACAGTATTTTCAAACTCTCCACCCTTCCTTTTGTTCTTCAGCTTTGTTCCAGCTCTATCCACCACTGTTCAGCTTACTTCGTCGTTCTGAGGATTCACCACGGAGGATTACTACGAATGCTCTTTGTTTCCCTCAGTCAGTCATCATATCACTCTTCAAGCTTCCTCCAGCTCCTTCACCTGCTCGCATAATTGCTCTAACTGTGAGCATCAGTAAAATTTGTCAGCTATGGTACCGGGAGGTATCAGTGCATTTTGAACATAAGGGACGTTACTGAATCTTTAGGTAGAAATAAGAACATAAGAACATAAGAACGAAGGAACACTGCAGAAGGCCTACTGGCCCATGCGAGGCAGGTCCAAGTCTCCTACCGGCTTAAGCCAATGCACCCAACCTAGTCAGGTCAGGTCACATTGACTTAAGGGAGGAACACGGCAACCGACCTGGTAGCACAAGCTATCAGGGCCAACTCACACCCACCCACATCCACTCATGTATTTATCCAACCTATTTTTAAAGCTACACAACGTTCTGGCCTCTATAACTGCACTCGGGAGTTTGTTCCACTCATCCACAACTCTATTACCAAACCAGTACTTTCCTATATCCTATATCCTATATACTGTAAGGCATTTCTATTTGCTGCAGCCACTGGCTATGATGCCACTTTTGGCCTGAGAATCTGTTCAAAATGTCTTTGTTTCAAAGCCATACACAAGTGCCCCGACGATGTTATTCAGCCTATATGTTCCTTCCAGCTTTTTAATGAACTAAAGATATAAAGCCGGCTCTTCAGTTTTCTTGAGCATTTTATTATTCAGGTCTATGTTGGAGGCATGAGTTCAGTGAACAACCTCGGGAAGCACTTCTGCCAGTATAATCAGAATACAGAGAAGATTCCACCGCCTAGGAAAGCTCTGCACCACCACTGTCAAATGGTTGGAAAAAATTGCGAGGAAGCTTGTTGGACAGTGGAATACCATCCAACCAGCTGCAGCAAGAAGAGGCTACCCTGCACAGCTCTGCAAATGACTGTGAAAAAACTTGATCCGGTACTGCGTTAGTGTGACTGCCTTTGCTACAATTATGACTGTTTTAATTGCTATTGAAATTATGATTGCTTTTTATTCTGCTCAACTACAGATTAACAATGATCCTTGAATAATTCATTTTAGAATGATCATTTTAACCTTGTATGAACACTAATTAGGTGCTGCAAAATCTTTGTTTTGAAGCATTGTTTAATATTTTTGCCTCTCTGCCTATGGCTGGGATAAAGGTATTGTTTATCCTAATTTTTTCGATAATTTTTACTGTAAAAATAGTTCTCTTGTGCTTCAGGTACGTAAATAACAAAAAGGCACAACACCGTGACTGGAACGATACACAAATAACCCGCACATAAAAGAGAGAAGCTTACGACGACGTTTCGGTCCGACTTGGACCATTGACAAAGTCACACTAACAGAGGTGGAGCAGGACGGCTATATATAGGCAGGAAGAGGTGGAGGTAGTAGTAGTAGTACAAGAATTGTATATAATACCGACAGGATGAAATGACACATGCACAACACCCGGGCATCCCCACCGTAGACGTTTCGCCATCCAGCCAGCCACTGGATGGCTGGATGGCGAAACGTCTACGGTGGGGATGCCCGGGTGTTGTGCATGTGTCATTTCATCCTGTCGGTATTATATACAATTCTTGTACTACTACTACTACTACTACTACCTCCACCTCTTCCTGCCTATATATAGCCGTCCTGCTCCACCTCTGTTAGTGTGACTTTGTCAATGGTCCAAGTCGGACCGAAACGTCGTCGTAAGCTTCTCTCTTTTATGTGCGGGTTATTTGTGTATTCAGGTACGTCTTAAAACATACATAATAATGAATCATGCACGTCTTTATCTTACTTGATTGCTAAGATAAGTAAGCCAGTGTGAGCATGTGATTTTCAAAGGCAAGAGGTGATTGAGGGATAGAGGTCAGAAAGCCCAGGATTGATTATTCATGACTCGAGGAATCTGGAAAACACATGGATGAACTTTAACACGCCCCCTGAATGACGTCGTGCGTAAGTCACACCAACAACAGTGGTCAGGCTGAGGTCAGCTTTAAAACTCAAGCAGGGAGAACATATTTGTTTTAATGTAATTAACTGAACTACCATTGTGTATCATTAAGCTCGGGTTTCAACTCCCTAATATGCACTCTCTCATACGTATGCTCCCTAATGCACAAACTCTCTAATTTATCCCGTACTCTGCCTATAATTGTAAAATAATTAGTACTGAGTAAATGACCATTCGTGTTGAAAAAAAAGGTTTAGGTAATTTATGAAGAGTTCTGCATGATGTGCCTCTGTCTACTTACCTGGAAGGCGTTCCAGGGGTCAACGCCCCCTCGACCCTGTCCATGATCAGGCCTCCCTCACATTTTCTAATTTTGAAGTTTTAAATTAACATGTATATCGGTAAATAACATTAGAACACAGAAGTGATATAACAGGAACCTTGCATCTAAAATAACTCTCTGTAGTTAAGGACTAACAAATACAAATTTAAATTTAATATGAGGACAGGAAATTCGTAACCATTTCAAATATTGTTACATAATATTGCAACTTATATTTTCATAAAAATAACGTAACGGAGGAGCACTGCTGAAGGCCTACTGGACCATGCTAGGCATGTCTAACTCTCACCTCACCCACATCTACTCATGTACATGTCTAACCTATTATTTAAGTTACTCAAGGTTTTTTTTTTGCCTCATTGATGCCACTTGGGAGTTTGTTCCACTTATCCGCAACTCTATTTCCAAACCACTTCTATCTTTTCTAAATCTAAAATTTCCCAACTTACACCCACTGCTGTGAGTCCTCTCATGGTTAGATATTTTTAGCACATTATTTATATACGTTTTATTTATACACCTCAGTCATGTCCTCCCTAATTCTACACCTTTCCAGAGAGTGCAAATTAAGTGTCCTAAGTCTTTTATCGTAGAGAAAGTTTGCGATACATGGGATCAACTCTGACATTCTACTCTCTACGTCTTCCAGCGCAGTTATGTCTTCTGTAATACGGTGACCAGAACTTTGGAAGACTAAGACACATGTTCAACACCCAGTACGCAGTGTGCAACACTCATTACACAGTGTGCAACACCCATTACACAGTGTGCAACACCCATTACAGTGTGCAACACCCACTACACAGTGTGCAACACCCATTACACAGTGTGCAACACCCACTACAGTGTGCAACACCCACTACACAGTGTGCAACAGTATCTTAACTGATGAAACGTTTCACCTACACGTTTCATTTGACTGAAGACGAAACGTTTCAACAATAAAGAAACCCAACTGTTGTACATGTCTTAATCTTCAGCTTGTCGGTGTTTTATACCAATTTCAAAAACCAGAACTGTGCAGTATAATGCATGGGACAAATAATTATGGTTGAGGGTTTGGGGTTGGACCAATAGGCCTGTTGCAGTGTTCCTTCTTTCTTATGTCCTGACCTAACTAGGTTAGGGCATTGGCTTAAGCCGGTAGGAGACTTGGACCTGCCTCGCATGGGCCAGTAGGCCTGCTGCAGTGTACCTTCTTTCTTATGTTCTTATAATCTTAAAACGAAGGCTTATCAAGGGTATTTTTTTTATTATCACACTGGCCGATTCCCACCAAGGCAGGGTGGCCCGAAAAAGAAAAACTTTCACCATCATTCACTCCATCACTGTCTTGCCAGAAGGGTGCTTTACACTACAGTTTTTAAACTGCAACATTAACATTAAATTATAACCTGATGACTCCTATTATTTATACTTTTTGATAAGCCAAGAATTTTAGCTTCATTGTGGACACTTACGCCTTGGCTACTAACCAGGACTCCTTAATCTTTTTCGCATGCAGAGTTATTGAAATTTACATTATTTAGTTTATAAGTTTCATGGTTAATATCTTTTCCTAGGCTTAGAACCTTGCATTTGTCAACATTGAACTGCATATGCCAGTTCTCCAACCATTGCATCAATTTATCTAGACCTTGTATCTCTAGTGTCCTCGTTTGACGGCATGTTTTAGTGTCACTGGCAAACTTGCTTATGTCGCTATTTATTTCCTCTATGTCGTTTATCTATATTGTGAACAACCAAGGGGTCAACATTGACCCCTGTGGAACACCGCTTGCGACGCGTCCCCACTCTGATTTCTCCCCATTTACGCAAACTCTTTGTTGCCTATTTGTCAGCCACCTCTGTATCCAAGAAAAAAAATTCTCTTGATCCGTGTACCTCTACTTATCTAAACATTTTTAGGAACTGTAACTAAAGATGTATAGTAGATGGTGACTATTTACTATCCGAATTTTTTTTTTTTGAATCTTGAATAATCTTAAATATTCGTTTTATGTAAATTGTTAATAAGTGTATTTTATGAGTCTTACCCGTCGCTAGAACTTTATTCTCATCAAAATGGTATACAATACCGACAGGTTGTTAGGTAAGACACATATGCAACAGTTAGACAACTTTATTCCGAAACGTTTCGCCTACACAGTAGGCTTCAAGCCTACTGTGTAGGCGAAACGTTTCGGAATAAAGTTGTCTAACTGTTGCATATGTGTCTTACCTAACAACTTTATTCTCTCTCTCTCTCTCTCTCTCTCTCTCTCTCTCTCTCTCTCTCTCTCTCTCTCTCTCTCTCTCTCTCTCTCTCTCTCTCTCTCTCTCTCTCTCTCTCTCTCAAGCATACCTGTGTGTATATACACATGTGCCGAATAGGTAAAATTGGTCAGTTAGAAAGAACTCATTTAAAATTAAGTCCTTTCTAAAAAAAATCTTATACGTATAAAGATATATATTTTTTTTTTCATTTGTATTAATGTAAAAATTATTAATTTTGTACCAAAAGAACCTTAGAAAACTTAGCTAACCTTATTATAACAAGCGTAATTTAATTTAGTCTAATCCAACTAAATATATTTTAGATAAGTTAACAGTAATTTAATAATAAACACAATGAAATGTATTTTTTTCGGTAGGTTCAAAATGATTTTCGCGAAATTATTGCATACACAAATTTTTGCTTGTCTTATTCGGCAAGAAGAGCCTTGCAATTTAAGCCAAAATCGCAAGATTTTACTTATTCGGCAACAACTGCCTTAGGTATGGAAGACAGCAAATGTATTCCCGATTTTTAAGAAAGGAAACGGCCAGACTGCACTAAATTACAGATCAGTGTCGCTGACATGTATTGTATGTAAAGTTATGGAAAAGATTATCAGGAAAAGTGGAGGAGCACCTAGAACGGAATGGCCTAATACATGACAACCAGCACGGCTCCAGGGAAGGGAAAGCTTGCATCACGAACCTGGAAATAAATGGTATAAAATACCGACACAATGGAAATGTAAACACTTAAGCAGTATAATGTGATCCTTTAATGACAACGTTTCGCCCACGCAGTGGGCTTTATCAAGTCACAAACAGACCTATCTGGGTGAAACATACGTGGCTATATATAGGATGGGAATGCTGGGTCAGGTGGAGAAAGGTGCACGTGACAATCTTCGGAGCAGAGTGAAGAAGTCTAAAAACTTGGGTAGCTTTTAAAAGAGATTGGATAGGTACATGAGTGGATCTTCTGCAGTGTTCCTCGATTCTTATGTTCTTATGTGGGATAGCGATGAAGAAGTTTCTTGGCGGGAGGTTCAGTTATGTTATAGAAGCCGTTGTTCTGGATGAAGTTGTTGGATGTACAGATAGGTGAGGATTCCAGGATTCTTCGGTATTGAGTGTTGTCTTCTCTGGCGATAAGTCTTGTGTTTCTGTAGTTGATTAAATGATTGTGTGAATTTCGGTGTTGAACACAGGCATTCCTTGGATCGTCAGATCCATGATACCACTATGACACCGCCTCCTGCTTCGCCTCACCTGACTACAGTATATAAGCCACGTCTACGGCCCTATGCTGTCAAAAAACGATCTCGCCTCTAATTACTCCGTGTTGAGAGTGACTTTCCTCAGTGGTGGTGGTTACTGGACCTTCGTCTTCACCATCAGGATTGGTGCGTCACTGGCTGCCTACCCAAGGGCAGGAAGCCTCCCTCTGCACTCCTGTTGCTGTCTGAAGTCTCCACGCCTCAGACTGTACGTGTAGTCTACACGCCATACAGCCAGTGTTGCCTCTCCTCGCCGCTGTCTGAAGCCTCCACGCCTCAGCCTATATGTGAAGTCTGCACGCCATACAGCTAGTGTTGGCTCTCCTCACCGCTCACAGCCAGTGTTGCGTCTCTTCATCCAGTGGTGGTTACTGGACCTTCGTCTAGACTCTAGACCATCAGGATTGGTGCGTCGGTGGCTGCCTACCCAAGGGCAGGAAGCCTCCCTTTGCACTCCTGTTGCTGTCTGAAGTCTCCACGCCTCAGCCTGTACGTGTGGTCTGCACGCCATACAGCCTCTTCTCGCCGTTCAGGGCATACAGTGCTCCATCAAGCTACAGCTCACCTCCTCACTGTCCTGTGCCTCCAGCAACAGACTCCACAAGGAAACTTTAAAGTTATATCCAGGCAAGTACGTGTGTCTACTTCACACGTACTTGCCTAGCCGAGTATTCTCACAGATTTGGCCGCCACATCTGATTTATGATGCCTTCAATGCCTTCCACTTCCTTACCACTCCTCCTCTACCGCCAACACCTGCCTCTACTCCATCTACTCCTGCCTCTAAGGCCTACCCTGCCTCTACCTCTTCCAAACCCAATTCTTTCTCGCTTAACCTCAAATACTCAAATTCTGATCATGCCACTATCTGTCCTGGAAATTTATTGTACCAGATCACTGGCACACCTCAGCTGAAAGTCTTTAAAACCAACTCAGGCTTCAAACTCCTTCTTTACAGACATTTTTACGAAACGTACACCTCAACCGAGACCAGACAAAAACTTCTCAGTGCAGGTTTCACTATTATTTGGACTCCTCAGCACCGTGCCAAACGCACAGTGATTGTAAAACACGTAGACTATTCTCTCCTGACTGCCTATGACACAGACAAAGAAGACTTAATCAAAGACATTAGTACTAAGAACAAAGTCTCTGTTGACGATATTTACAGACCTGAAAACTCTACCATCCTCAAAATACGCTGTTCAACTCCTTACGCCTCTACACTCTTCAATCAAGGAATCCTTGCCAAGACCATCCGCATTCCTCCAAACACTCTCTTCACTCCAAACTTTCACCCCATCACACAATGTCTGAAATGCTACAAATTCGGCCACGACAGAATCTCATGCACATCCCCACAGATCTGCTCCAGATGTTCAGCAACTGGCCACTTCTGGAATACTTGCAGCCTTCCCCTTAAATGTTCTAACTGCAGCGGGTCACACACTGCAGTTGCAAATACCTGCACTTCTAGAAAAGACATTCTCTCCTCCCTCAGAGCAAGCCAACCTCCCTCCCTCCCCAACCCCTTCCCTGCACCTCATCCCCCTACCATACCTCCCTCCCCTACCCCCAATGCCTGGGTTACTCCACGCACTTGGTCTACCTCTCCTACTCTACACACATCAAACACCAACACACAGACTACAAGCACTTCTCCTTCTACACCTACACCCACACTAGACTACAAAACTAACTGTCAACTCGCCACTGCTGCCCACTCTGCGATGATAATCTCTCAAGCTTACCAATCAGACTACTCACATGTCCTTAATCTAATCTTGTCTGCTAACAATCTTTCCTCTTTAATTATCCCTCCTTCCTGCTTTTCTTCTAAGCCCCCCTACAACCTCTAACTCCTCCCTCTCTCCCCCCCCACTTCCTACACCCACCAGCTCTCCTTCTCCCCTACCCCCTCTGCACTACTTCTACCCCTCCTACCAACACCCCTACTGCTGCTGCTACGACCATCCCTCCCCCACCTCCTTACCCACTTCCTCATCCCTTACCATAGCTTCCACTTCCTCATCCCCTACCAAAGCTTCCACTTCTGCATCTACCTTTGCCCACTCCTCCACCACAACCAAAACTTCATCCAGGTCCAACTCCACCTCCCCCAGACAAAATCCACTCAAACCTAAACCTACCCCAACTTCTGACAGACAGACCAAAGAACATAAAAACAGATCCATTTCTTCCTCCCCCTCCAGGAAACGGGTCTGTAACACCTACAACACACATCCACGGATGGCACCACTATCACGGGCTTTAATCCAAACTCCTCCCCCGACATTAACTTTGCTATGACAAAACCATTAAATCATGTTTAAAGTGATTCAGTTCAACGTACGTTCTTACTTCACAATTAGACACCTACTGGCCGAGCTCCTTGAAGCAGAGAGGCCAGATATTGTTTTGCTAAACAGTACCTGCCTCAAAGCCCCTCAACGTATCCGCCATTATGGTTGTATTGCACTACAGTCCCCCTATGATCCCCACGATGGGGTTGCCATCCTTGTCAAATCCAACATAAAACACGAATTTCTCCCAATCCTTTTTATTCACCAACACTGTCTTGCAGTCAGAATACACACCCACCTTGGCCCCTTTATCTTTTTCACCACCTATGCTCGCCCAAGCACTATTCTCAACATACACGACCTTTCCTTAGTCTTCAACTACACCAACATACCTACTAGCTGACATGAATGCCAAACACACTGCCTTTCATCACACCAGTAACAACCAACTTGGTCACCAATTACTCAACTTCACAAACCATAAACACCTAATTCATCTCAGCCTAGACTTCAACACCTACAACCACACAGGCCAAGGCAAACCAGACATCATTCTGGCAAACCGAGCCAGCTCTCTATTTCAACACTACATCTCACCTGGCCCTATTACTGGCTCTGATCACATCCCGGTCATCTTACACATCTTCTCCAACCCTATCTTCATCCCAGCCACACCTTCCTTCTCCTACAAGAACGCTGACTGGGATACTTGCAAACAACACATAGACAATACTAACCTCACCTATGACTACAACAACAAACCTATCTCTGACATCGATACTCAACTTGATCTCATCCAGGACACCATTACACAAGCAGCCAACATCGCAATACCAAAGAAAACTCACACCACTCGTTATTCCTTCAAACCCTCACTCAGAACAAGAAGACTAATTATCTGCTACCACAACCGCTTCCTCTACAACACACACAGATTTAATCAAGTCTGATTAGATCTCGCTTACCTTAGAAACAACATTCTACACAGCCTAGACCAAGACCATAACAATCACTGGTCACAGTTCATTCAACAAGCAGACAAACAGCGTATTAAAAACACTAAAGCCTTCTGGAACTTTATCAAAAAAATCAGAGGCACCTCTCCCACCAACAAACTCAAACACATAACCCACAACAACACACACATCTCAGACCCACAGGCTGCTACTAACATCTTCAAGCACATCTGGGAGAACATCTTCCACCCTCACCCACCTCACCCTAATGTTATTCAACACATTCAGAACATGGAATACTGCGCGCGCACACACAAGAAACAACACCAGATAGCCACATCCATCTGGACTCTCTTACCTTCTCCCAAGAACTCGACACTCCTTTCACCAACACAGACATTAAAACTCTCCTCAGACACCTTCCTCCCAAGGCTCCCGATACCTCTGGCCTAAACCATATTATCCTAAAACACCTTCCTGACTCGATCATTACTGCCTACACAAACCTCCTCAATGTCTCCCTTGCCTCTGGATACTTCCCTTCCCTCTTCAAAGCTGCTACTGCTATCCTCCTTCCTAAACCCAAAAAAGACCACTCTGATCCTAGAAACTATCGCCCTGTCAGCCTCCTCGAAACTTTAGGGAAACTCTTTGAAAAACTCATCAACCATCGCCTTCGCAGATACCTGGAACACAACTCTCTACTTTCTGATAGCCAGTTTGGATTCAGAACACACAAATCCACACAGGATGCCATTAAGATCATTCTCAACTACATCCACATAAACACAAAACAAAGAAACAGGACAGCCCTGGTTGCAAAAGACGTTGACAAAGCTTTTGACACTGTCTGGCACCAAGGGCTCAAGTACAAACTCTGCACTAACTTTAACCTGTCTCTCACTACTGCAACTCCTCTGCAACTTCCTAGACGGCCGTATATTGAGAATCAAATTCCAAGGCTGTTACTCTGACTACTACTACTACACTAAATGCTGGAGTACCCCAGGGATCTGTCCTCTCCCCTACGCTCTACATTTTATACACTAACGACATTCCAACACCTGTATACCACAACTTCATCACACTAGCCTATGCAGACGACATTACACAACTTATCACTCATGCCAATATAGACACACTCACACGCAAAACACAAAATGTGGTCGACAGGATAGCCATCTGGGAACAAAAATGGAGGATCAAAACCAATGCAGCTAAATCCAGCATTACATATTTTAACTAGAGGAAACGTGATCCTCCATTACCTGTCGAACTCAAAACAGAGGACACTCGCACTTACATCCCCATCACACAATCTATCACTGTCCTTGGCGTTAATCTTGACTACCTTTTCGTTTACACGGACACATTCACTCAAGGCATGCAATAGCTAGTAAGGCCATTGCGGGCTTCTACAAGCTGAAACATGCCTCCCAACGCACCAAACTACACCTCTACAAATCCCTAATGCGTCCTCTGGTAACTTACTCTCCTCTAGCCCTCTCTCTTGCAGCTAAAACAAACTTACTTAAACTGCAGCGTGTCTAGAACAAGGCGCTGCGCTGGGTGCTTGATGTCAGTTGGGAGAACTTCGCCACAAGCGAGCCTCTCCATGCTCAATTAGACATCCCTGCGCTGAATCTGCATTGGAAGACGCTCAGTGACAGACAGACAGACAAACTTGAGACACGACATGACTACTGGACCTCTCTCATTGACGAAGACATTCGCAGACCCACAAACCAACACAACCTTTTCTACTCTTTGCATAATCCTGCTCCTAACCCTATTTACTAATAACCTTGGATTCTGTGACAGGTACCTTCTCTGACAGGTACAATTCTCTGACCCACGTTCGCCTTAGCTTTAAGGTTAAGACATGGCTCAATTCTACACTCCTCTCTTGCGCTAATCTTCGCCTGTTCCTTCCTCCCCGCTCACCCCACCGGAGTCCCAACAGAAGAGCCTGAATTTCTCTTCTCAATATCTGTCCCACGATCGCCTTCGCTGCTGGGTTAAGCCCTGGCTCTATTTCTACGACTAAGAACACTCCTCTCCAGCACTATTCTTCGTCTGTCCCGTCTTCTCCGCTCATCCCATTTGGGATCTTACCTGAACTTTCGTTCATTCCTATGTTGTACATTCTACAAGATTGATGGACTGAACACATCAACTCCAGGCTGAGGGACTGATTACCTCAAACTTCGCCTCTCCTTACACCTTCTGCTTTGTATTAGACTGATGAAGCCACTGTGTGGCGAAACGTTTCCTGAATAAAGATTCCCATATGTTGCATAAATGTCTCAATCTTCAACTTGTCGGTTTTTCAAACCATTCATCACAGCTTTCCACGTAAATTTATAATGATATAATTAAAGTAGGAAGATAAATGATGAGGAGGAGGGAGATATAGGGTGGGGTGGGTTGATGGTGTATTGCGGGGTCTCCACTGTGTTCTTCCCTGATGTGTGAGAAGGAACAGGAGGCGCGGAAGAGGAGAGGATGATGGTGAAAGTTTCACCCTTCCTAAGAGGGTAAGATTAGGGGGTAGGGTGACGGTAGAGTGGGCGGTCCTCCCACACTAACACTGCTTGATGGGGTGAAATTAGGGGTAGGGTGGAAGGGGCGGTCCTCCCACAATAACACTGCCTGAAGAGGTGAGATTAGGGGGTAGGGTGAAGGTGGAAGGGTATTTACATCCCCCCTTCCCTAACACACCCTTTCCCGTCATATATATCGGTTACCAATAAAAATTTCCATAAGTGTTACCAAGGATTGCCGTAGGCCGCCTCCACGTCCTGAATGTCTCCATCATGTCTCTGAGACACCTCCACACAACTTGGGAAAAGGAGGGGGGAGACCCTTTCTTTTTCTTCCTCTCGTTCACCCCTCTCTTTCCCAAGCATCTTTCCTCTTTTCTTCCCTATACCTTGATGTTTCAAACAATGATTGTCACACGAAGTTAAAAATGAAGAAAATCAGATTCAGGAAGGACATAGGAAAGCACTGGTTTGGTACTCGAGTTGTGGATGAGTGGAACAAACTCCCGAGTATCGTCATAGAAGCTAAGACCTTGTGTACTTTTAAAAATAGGTTGGATAAATACATGAGTGGGTGTGAGTTGGACCTGACTAGCTTGTGCTAATAGGTCTGATGCCTTGCCCTTTCCTTAAGTGGGTGTGACCTGAAGTGACTAGGTGGGTTATTCGTCTAAGCCGGGAGGTGACTTGGATCTGCCTCGCATGGGCCAGTAGGCCTGCTGCAGTGTTCCGTCATTCTTATGTTCTTATGTATTTATATATCGTGCCGAATAATTCCAAACCGCCTAGTTAGGCCTAAAATGCAAGGATGTTTTCTGCCAAATAAGCAGAGTAAATTTTTCCCATAAATTTGCGAAAATCAATCTGAAAACGAAAAAAATATATAATTTATTTTAAATCTAAATTCACTTAAGAAATATTTAGTAGAATTTGGCTAAACAAATTACATTAATTTAAATAATGTTAGATGAAACTCCTAAGTTATGTTTGGGGAAAATATTTCTTTTTATTTAATGATAAGATGTAATATCAATCTTATTTTTTATTTTTTGAAAAGTCAAATTTTTAAGGATATTCGACCTACTCGCCAAGTTAGGCTTATAAGGCACGACTGTGTGTGTGTGTGTGTGTGTGTGTGTGTGTGTGTGTGTGTGTGTGTGTGTGTGTGTGTGTGTGTGTGTGTGTGAATTCATTTAAAATTTAGTCATTCCTAAAATTGTCTCTTAGACGTTTAAAGATGCATTTTTTATCATTTATGTTAATGTAAACATTAATAATTTTGTACCAAAAGTACCTTAGAAAACTTGCCTAACCTTACTATAACAAGCGCAATTTAATTTTGCCTAATCCAACTAAACATATTTTAGATAAGTTTACAATAATTTAATAATAAACAAACACAATGAAATATATTTTTTCGTAAGGTTCAGAATGATTTTGTGTACTGCATACACAAATTTCTGCTTTTCTTATTCGGCAAGAAGAGCGTTGCTATTTAAGCCGAAATCACAAGTTTTACCTGTTCGGCACGAATATATATATATATATAAATATATATATATAAATATATATATATATATATATATATATATATATATATATATATATATATATATATATATATATATATATATATATATAATGTGTCATTCGTAACTTTTTGAGTGTTGTAGGGAAATTGGAGTGTAGTAAGTCAAAACAGAAGCCAACAATTTCCTCCTAAACTTCCTCTCTCTCCCTCCCACCTTACCTCCAACTCTCACCTATTCTGTTTTTCTGTCTTCCCTCCTCCCTTTCTCACTCGGTCATTCCTTCCCTCCCTATTTCTCTCTCTCGTTTCCTTTCTCAGTCAACCTCTTTTCCTTCCACTCGTCTCTTCCACCGACCCTCCCACTCTTCGACCTTAATTCCCACTATGCCTTCCACTCTCCCACCCTAATTACACACGCTTTCCCACTCTCATCTTCTCTCCTTCACTCCCTTCTGCTCTCCCTCCTTTATTCTTTTTTCCTAATTCCCTCCCAACATCCCACTCTTCCTTCGTTTCTCCCTCCCTCTCTCCCTCCTATCCACCCAACTTCACTCCTTCCCCTCCCACTCTCCTACCCTCCCACTCTCCTTGCCTTCCACTCTCCTACCCTCCCACTCTCCTTGCCACCCACTCTCCTACCCTCCCACTCTCCTTGCCTTCCACTCTCCTACCCTCCCACTCTCCTTGCCTTCCACTCTCCTACCCTCCCACTCTCCTTGCCTTCCACTCTCCTACCCTCCCACTCTCCTTGCTTTCCACTCTCCTTCCCTCCCACTCTCCTTCCCTCCCACTCTCCTTCCCTCCCACTCTCCTTCCCTCCCACTCTCCTTCCCTCCCACTCTCCTTCCCTCCCACTCTCCTTCCCTCCCACTCTCCTTCCCTCCCACTCTCCTTCCCTCCCACTCTCCTTCCCTCCCACTCTAATTGCCTCCCACTCTCCTTGCCTCCCACTCTCCTTGCCTGCCACTCTCCTTCCCTCCCACTCTTCTAGCCTGCCACTCTCCTAGCCTGCCGCTCTCCTAGCCTGCCACTCTCCTAGCCTGCCGCTCTCCTAGCCTGCCGCTCTCCTATCCTTCCACTCTCCTAGCCTGCCACTCTCCTAGCCTCCCACTCTCCCACTCTCCTAGCCTCCCATTCTCCTAGCCTCCCACTCTCCTACCCTCCCACTCTCCTACCCTCCCATTCTCCTAGCCTCCCACTCTCCCAGCTTCCCGGCAGCCAGTATACCTGACACATTCCCTCACAAAACACTAACTTAACAATGTCTCTCTCTTTCTTTTCTCTTCTTCCCCGATTTCTTCCCTCTCACACTGCTGTGTTTTCCAATCTTTCTCCCGGCCATTTCTTCCCAATCCTCCCATCCCCTAGCTTCTCCCACCCCTGGTTTGTTTCCCTCCCAGGAATAATTTGTCCTTGAAGGAATTTTTATTCTCCAAAAGCATAGTTTTCCATCGAGGTTTTTTCCCTTCTAGAGTGAATATATTCCCGTCAAGGGGATTTTTTTTTTCATGTTGAGAAAAAGTATTTCTCCTGTAAGAAATATTTTCCTACTGGGGAATATTTTTCCCATTGAAGGAATGTTTTTAAAGAGGATGGATTTTTGTTTTGCTTTCGAAGTAATATTTTTCGCATTGTTGGAATATTTTTCCGTCGAGTGGATCTTTGCCTGTGAGAGAATATTTTAGTGTTGTGTCTCGTCTGAATGTTTACTGACGTCCAGTAGTTCTCTCTGAGTGGCTGGTTGTGGCTCCTGGCCCTTGGGAACACCTCACAGGCCGGGTTTAGTAAACAATTCCGCCTATGAACAAGGTTTTTTAAAGTTTTTTTCTGGTTTTCTTCAGCCTGATAATCTTTCCGTTTTTTATTTTTTTCCCTTTTATTTTAGTGGAGACTGTCGGGGGTTTTTATTATTCTGGATGTTATGTACTCACTTATATGACTCATCCGTGGGTTGAAAGGGTTGAGTGGAGCTCAGGAATGAGTGCTCAGCCCCCCTTTCTACCTTAAAGGTATTTTAAGTTTATGTTGTGGCCAATCTTCCCCACTGACCACTAGAGGTTAAAAAATCGTTAGATCCTTGTTTTTATTATCGTTTTAGCTTTAGTCATGTTTTCATGTCTAATTTCTTTTTTTCGAAAGATGTTGTCCATCCCATCAATTCCCCTTAATAGGGGTTGAAATCATATTTTTTTCCTTCTGTCTTCCAAATTTTCAGGTTCAGCCCTTTTTTTCAAAATTCTATTCCCCATGATGTACTCATTAATTGTGGTTGCAGGTCGAGACCCTCCCGGGGCCCCCCCCCCTTACTAAAAAGCTACTAGGCTTTCCCCTTTAAGGGTTTATATTTCATTAAACTATATGGTTTCCCGCCCGCACTACCTCACTTTCCCGGATATTCCACTTCCCGACACTCCTTTACTAAAAAATACTTTCCTAACATCCCGCTCGTCTGAGTCATTTTCCTTTTTTCTTTTCCTCTCTGGCCACCCGTCCTTTGGGCCTCTTTTCTATTCTGGAGTATTTTTGATGTCTTACTGCTCCATGTTTCAGTGTCTAGGCCGAGTTCCTTTTAAAATTTCTTCCCAGGACATTTCCCCGGTTGAACTAATTTTTCAAACCCCTTTTACTTTTTTAATTTCCGACGGGTTGCCCGGTGTGGGGTTTCCAAACTGGTGCTGCAAACCCTTATTGGCCTGAGTACAGGGTACAGTTCGAAGATTCCCATAGTATCGGAACGCTGTTCTCAGGTTTCCCGGCGCCAAAGCTGCAGAGTTTTCTGGGTTTTGGGGGCCTTTGGGGACATGCCGGTTATACTCCCCAAGACCTTTTTCCTGAGCGAGGTTTGATCTTTCCCCCCTGGAATCGTCTTCACATACCAAAATAGACTGGTCCTAGGCCCGACCCCGGGACCCTCTCTCACGGTGCCCCTGTGAACCTCATACGTACCTACTCGTTTTGCCCCCTGTTTGGTATTCCTGACCCCTTGAAGTCCCCTCCTTTTCTTTGATCCCCTAGTTTATTAATCTTTGCGAGGAACTGTGTCGAAGGCCTTTTTGCAGTCCCCAAAAAAATGCAATCAACCCACCCTTTTCTCTGTTTTCTGTTATTTTTTGATAAAACCCCCGGGTTAGTGAACAGGATTTGTTCAATAATCGTGGGTTGTCGTTTTTCCTCTTTTTCCATTCCCGGTGCCCACCATTCCCCCTGATAATCTTTCCATGTCTTTTGCATACCATGCACGTCCATGACACTAGCCCCCCCGGGTTTTGTGCCTCCCTTTTTTGTCTTCCCCTTTTTAAAAAGGGGAAATACATTTTTCCGTCTTCCCATACCTCAGGAAAGGTTTAGTTTTAAGGGATGGTTGGGTTGTGGGGTTTGTGGCACACACAGAGTTTCTGTTCCCCTCTAAGGACCCACGGGGGATGTCCGGGCCCATTGCCGGGGGGATCAAGGTCACTTTGGGGTTTTTTTCACCCCTCCCCGGGGTGTTGGGGCATCCAAAGATCAAGGTTTTATCAGGTGTGAGTCGGGTGGAGGATTAGGACTGATGATCAGCCTTAGGAAGGGTGACGGAGTTTATTTGGGGAAAAGGGAGGCTCCATAATTTTTTTTATCCTTGGGTTTTCCACACTCAAACCGAGGCTCATCCCCTGTGGGTTCAGGGGGTCACAGGGAAAACCCCGTCTGCCATCAGCAGGGGTTTAAACGTTTTGATAGGGGAGCTGCTTTGCACAAATTAATTCCCCAAAAAGGGAAAGTTGTTGACACGTTCCATAATGACGCTGCATATTCGAAAATGAGCTAATGTTTGTTGTATATAGTGTTGGTGAATGACTCCTTGTTAAGATTTGTGACAGCTAATTTTTTGATTTTTCTAGACGGAAATTTTCTGCCCAGTTTTTTCTGTTTTGGTAATTTTTTGGTAATAAAATTAGAATTTTGCTCAACCCCAAAATCCTCCTCCTCCTTGAGCGACGTTTGTAGTTTTGGGGCCATTAACCCCTTTCCCTTTCCCCGTCTCTTTTTAACCTTTTTATTTACTTAAAAACTTTTTAAAAGCAAAATTGGGCTGACCAATCCCAATTTTTCCCGGCAAGGGTTTATAGTCTTTCCTGGTCTTCTTCTGTTTGGATTCTGCTCATTAGTTTCACATGATCTGTGAAGAGAGATTCCTCTGACTCCAGTCATGTCGTTCACCTACATGAGAAATAATATCGGTCCCAGCACTAACCTTGTGAAACCCCACTCATCTCAAACTTGCCCATTCCGACACCTCTTACCTGCTCCTCTAGCTTTTGTACCAGTCTCTTTGGCGGTACTGTGTATGAAAGCCTTCATACATTATTATAATAAAAAAAGAAGCGCTAAACCACAAGGGCTATACAGCGCTAAGCCTTCATACAGCAATTGAAAAATTATAGATGCACTCCACCGCTCTCTTTTGCCTGACTTCCATTAATTGCAAAACAAGGAATTAATTTTTCGTGTTTCCCAGCTCTTCACTGATAAATTGTATTTTTGAGAATAATTTTGGATGTAATAATATCTAGAATAAGTAAGTCTGGTAGGTAAGACACATAGGCAACAGTTAGGCAACTTTATTCCGAAACGTTTCGCCTACACAGTAGGCTTCTTCAGTCGAATACAGAAAGTATGCAGGAACAGTAGAGATGTGAAGACGATGTAATCAGTCCATCACCCTAGTCGTAGATTTGAGGTTGTGTCCCTTGCTGAGAAGTTCAGTTCCATGCTGGGAAATATCTGAAGATCAAGCGACAGTAGGAGACTTAAATATGTCGGAAGGAGGGGCAGAGTAGTAGTAGTGAGAAGGGGCCACTGAAGGTCACGCCCTTTTCCGGGGGATCAAAAAAATTTCACTAAAAATTTTCCAAGGTTTTTTCCCCAAGATGCCTTGGTTTTGAATTTGTTTAGGTGAATATCAAAAATCCCCCAACCTGTTTGGATTGATACCTTTTCTTGATATTAAATAATAAAAAAAAAAAATCATAAACCACTTAGACGTAAGATTTTTTTTCCCTTTTTCCCAAACAAAAACCATGCAGTGGCTTTTTTGTTTTTTGGGTAGTACATGTGGGGGTGTTGTGTGTGTTTATACTGTACTGCGTATTATGAGATAAAGTTTGAGTGACTAATTACCTTGTCAAAAACCCCTTTTGGGTTTTATGAGACAGGTTTGCTTGTTCCCTTTTTTTCCCCGGGACACCCCCGTTTTATCCAATTATTTTCCACCTTTCAGTTACTATATGCATGCCAAAAAGGCCGGTAGTTTAATGCTAGTAATGCGCGTGTTTTATTAATATCAAATGTTCGATATCTGTTTTGGTTTTTTGTATTTCATTTTCAGTTTTTTTTGAGTAAATTTTAGCTGTGTTCCCCCCTTTGTTTTCTGTCTGTTTTAGGGTGTGTAATTTTTTTAATGTATCTGAAAGAAATTTTTTGGGGGAAAGGGGGTGGGGAGGCAGTGGATAGACTGAGGGGGGCAAAATAGATTTGATTGAAAACCGATAGCGGGGAAAAATATAGTTCTGGAAAAATGATATAGTTTAAAAATAAGAACAAACCCCCAAGGAAACATTTAAAAGGGCCCCCTTTTTGGCCCATGGGGGAGGCGGGGTCCAAGTCTTTTTTTTGGTTTGGCCAATGCCCCCAACCTGGGCAGGGCGGTCACATTGACTTGGGGGAAATGGAAACCGACCAGCAAAACATCAGGCCCAATCCCCCCCACCCACACCCACCTGATTTTTTAAAATTTATTTTAAAGTTACACAATTTTTCTTTTCTATAGGTATTTGGGAGTTTTTTCCCATTTCATCCCAACTTTTCCAAACCCAGTATTTCCCCTTATCCTTCCTGAATCTGAATTTTTCCAATTTTAAAACCCATTGTTAGAGTCCTGTCTAGGCTAGATTTTTTCACCACTATTTACACCCCCTTTTATTTTTTCCTGCCTTCCATTTATACCCCCAATCATATCCCCCAATTTTTACAGCCTTTCTAGAGAGTGGATTCGGGGCCCTATTTCCATCCTCATGGGGAAGGTTTTTTGAACATGGGACCAATTTTGTCATCCCCCCTTTTTGTACATTTTCCAGAGAATTTAAAATCCTTTCCCTGAAAAAGGTGCCCCAAAACTGTGAAAAGATAATTTTAATGAGGCCAACCCAAGGATGTATAGAGTTAAAAACAACCCTGAGGATCATTATTTAGGGCCTTGATATAAACCCAAAGGGGATTCTATTATTTATTTGAACACTTATAACTTTTGTCTTGTTTCAGATTACAACCAGAACTCCTAAATTTTTTTCAACCTGAACATTAAGATTAATTTTTATTTAGTTTATATGTGGATGGTTATTGTCCTGCCCAAAATTTAAAACCCCTTTGCATTTGTCTATTTTTTAAACTGCATCTGCCATCTCCGACCACTGATCAGTCTATTAAAATTTCTTCCGAGGGGCCTGAAGGGTTCCGCCAGAATGAATTGAGGCCTATTTTGGGTCATGGAAAATTTTTGGCCGATGCCCCCTTATGCCCTCACCCATGTTTTTTATGTAGTTTGGAACAGCGGGGGGCCCAACACTGACCCCCGGGAAAACCCTCGTGACATTTCCCACTCTGTTTTCCCCCCTTTATCAAACCTTTTGCTCCCTATTTGTCAACCATGCCCACCCGGGAAAAAAAAATTTCTCCCTCCATTCCAGTGTTTTAAATTTTTCCCTGGTCTCGGGGATGGGGACCCTGTCAAAACCCTTACTGAAGTCCATATACAAAAATCATTTTCTTACCCATTGATCTACCTCCTAAAAATACCCTTTAGGGGGAAAAGACATAGAACGGCCCCCTTTTGAAAAACCATGCTGAGATTGTTGATTAATTTATGTTTTCGGGAAAGGAACTGCCTGGGCAATTATTGATTCCAAAAATTTTTTCCCCATTTGGGGAGGTTAGGTTTTTGGGTCTATGCCAAGTTAAGGCCCCTGTCACCTGTTTTGAAAATGGGTATAAATTTTTTGCCATTTTCCACTTATCTTGGACCACAGTTTGTTTTTTGATATGTTGAAAAGATTAGCCAAAAGGGGGGCTCTTTCATTCCCTTTAGAACCCTTGCATACAGTTCATCAGGGGCCCGGGGGGTTTTTAGGTTTTTAAATTTTCTATTTGCCCAAGGACCAAGCCCCGGGGACCCCCATTTGGGGAAAGTTTTTTATCGTCCTTTTTCTACATTAAATTTTAATTTTCGTTCCCTAAACCTCCCTGTAAAAACTGAGGAAATATTGGAAAAATTTTCCCTTTCTTTCACTGTCAGTGAGCTGGGCCCGAGGAACTTTTTAGGGGCCCTTCTTTTCCCTGGGTCTTACTTTGGGATACCTGAAAAAACCTTTTTGGGGTTTGCTTTGATTCTCTTTCAACTTTTAACCCCCATAATTTTTTTTGCCCCTTTTTTAACCCTTTTATTTCTTTCTCTAACTGAATATATGGGTTTCAACCCCCCTTTTTCCTCTTTGATTTGCCTAATAGCCTTTTTCTTTGACCAATCAGATATTTTAATCTATTGTTTTATCCATTTAGGGTCATTTTTTTTTGATTTTGATTTATTTGGAAATAAAATTTTACTGAGCAGCCAGAACCATGCCCGAAAGATGTATCGGCAACCATCACCACCTTACCTGACCCCCAGTCAGGTATTCCAGTTCAAACCCCCCAATAATTTTTAAAATTTTGGAAAAACCGGGCCCAAACGAAAGTCAGGCGGAACCCGGGTTTTTCCATTATTAGGGGAAATTTAAAATATTAAAACGAAAATGAGCAAAACATTTTTTCCCGCCTTCCCTCATTAACCTTTAAGATTATTAATTAGTGTTTCCTTTTCCGGCAAGAACCAAGTCAAGGGGGTTTTTCTAGTTGGTTTTGTCAAAACGTTTTAAAAAAATCCCCTGTTCAAGAAAGTCACCTTTACTTAAAATTTTTGTCAAATTGTTTCCAAAAAAACTTCTATAGTTGAAATTTCCCATTAAAAAAAACATTTTGTATGTAGATTTTTCGAATTTTGTCCCATAGAAGATTTCACCTTTATCAAGATTTTGGGGCCCTGTAAATCACACCCAAAAATTTGTTTTTCCGGCCCCCGAGAAGCTGTAAAAAAAGATTCAGTGGTATTTCCTTTTTAATTTAATATCTTGGGCTAACACAAAAATTTAAATTTTTTTCTGACATACACTTTCCCACCATTTTTCCTTTTTGACCCTGGTCGGGGTGGAAAAAATTTATAGCCAGGTCTCTGTTATAGCAATAATATCTATGTCTCCTGCACTTGCAATTAATCTTAGCTCATCTATCTTATTTCTTACACTCCTGCTATTAGTATAGTAAACCTTAAAGGAGCTAGTCCCTTGCTGCCCTCTGCTGTCCCCCTTTGTTTGCTGACCTGATCTATTGTCTTTATTTATAACTTCATGCTGAATGCCTTTTATACATTTACTGTTTCCAACCCAAGTGTTGCAACCTGCTTGTTTCCCACACACACCCATACCTCTATCTTCCATCAGTTTAAAATCATAGGCATTTCACAAATGGCCTTCTCAATCGAGTCTGCAAGTGCTACCACCCCAGCCCCAGAGAGATGTACTCCATCCCTTGCATACATATCATGTTTGCCATAAAAGTTGTTCCAGTTGTCAATGAATGGGATTGCAAGTTCCTTCCAGTATCTGTCTAGCCAGCAATTTACACCAATTGCCCTAGACAACCATTCATTTCCTACTCCCCTTCTAGGCAAGATGCTACATATGATTGGGATCCCTCCCTTAGACTTAATGAAATCTATAGCTGACCTGTACTTATCTAGCAGCTCTTCTCTCCTACCCTTCCCAATATCATTTCCACCAGCACTGAGACAGATAATGGGCTTGCTCCCATTACCTGACATGATATTATCCAGCCTGTTGACAATGTCCCCAACACCAGCTCCAGGGAAGCACACTCTATCTCTCATCTTCTTATTCCTATTACAAAAAGCACGGTCAATGTATCTTACCTGAGAGTCACCAACCACAAGAATGCGCTTACCTCCATTAGCAGGGGCAGTAGTACCCTTACCTTCACTGGCCACTGAAGTACATTCATCCTGAAGAACAGAGAAGCGATTTCCTACCTTCAGATCTTCACTCTTAACTTTCCTTACTCTGATGCGCCTTCCATTACTGTGAACTACTCGCCACTTGTAGCAGGTGCTGGGCTGCACCTCACTGCTGGTAGCCGTTGCTGCCTCCCCAACTACAGCCTCCTCACAGCGAGAGACAGACTGCACCTCGCTGCTAGAAGCCTCATTCCCCACAACTCCAGCCACCTCACACTCTCTCCCAGACCCATTGAGGTGGACCTTCAGCCTCCTAATCTCCTCCTGGAGAAGCAAGACCTCCTCCTTCAACTCTCCAACCTCAATTTTTAAAACACTGCAGAAGCAAGCCATGCTTTGTAACCGTCCACACTAATCCCCAAGGCAGCTCAGGGTCTGTGACCTCACGTGACGACTGACCACTGAAAGAAAGGAAGGTACCAAATATTGCAACAGCAGCTGGTGTTGATGACATAGTCAACAGGTTAGATAATATTAAGTCAGGTAATGGGAATATGCCCATCATCTGTCTTAGTGCTGGTGGAAATGATATCGGGAAGGGCAGGAGACAAGAGCTGCTGGATAAGTACAAGTCAGCCATAGATGTAGTTAAGTCTACGGGAGGGGTCACAATCATGCGTAGCATCTTGACTAGAAGGGGAGTGGGCAATGAATGGATGTCTAGGGCAATTGGCGTAAATTGCTGGCTAGACAGCTACTGTTATTTTTAGACAGGCTCTGCAAAGAATTTGGAACCCATTCATTGATAACTGGGACAAATTTTATGGCAAACGTGATATATATGCAAGGGATGGGGTACATCTCTCAGGGGCTGGAGTGGTTGCATTAGCAAACTCGATTGAGGGGAGCCATTGCTGACTTGTCTAGGACTTTAAACTGATAGATTATAGAGATAAGCATGTGTGTGGGAAACAGTCAAGCTGCAGTACATGGGTTGAAAACAGCAGATATTACCAGGATACCTCAGAGATATGTTTAACAGACAATACTCAAAAATAAAGTTGCTAGTAAAGGCAAAGCATTTGATCAATAAACGAAGAGAGACAATAGAGATAGCGAATGACTAGCTCCCTTAAAGTTTATTATAATAATAGGAGTCTAAGACATAAGATAGATGAGATAAGATTACCTGCACGTAAGTGGGCTGTAAGAAGTGGGGATATAATGTGTGAGATCAGTGTCATGTGTATAAAATACAGATAAAAAAGAATGAAGAAATTAGATGGTATTAAGTGTTTGAAAAGTATAATTAAGAGTGGAGGAGGTGGTGTGGTGATTTATAAGTTTAAACCGATTTGGAAAAAGATAATTTGTCTAAATCTGGTGTGAATGGGAGGGAGTATTGGATATCCTAGGAAGGGTTGGGTGGAGGAGGTGACAGAGGTTTTATCAGCTAAGGGTATGAGTATCCAAATGCACTTTGGTAAGAATGTCTGATCAGGGTAGAGACAAATGGTCATAAGAATTTAACGTGTTGTTGGAGCGAGATCAAAGGTAACACTGATGAAGCGATTCAGGAAAGCAGGTTAGTCGGTCTTGAGTTTTATAGATGGAAAGCGCATCACTTTCACTGAGAATGATGGGTGACGATGGTGAGAATCAGCGGGCCATTTCAATTACGATACCTGCACATTTTTTTTTAAGTCATTGAAAGAGAGATGATGATTGTGTTTCCATCTGTAGGTTACCTTTGGTTTGAAACTAGCGGTGAGAGACTCGCCTCACACCTGGCATTAAAATACACACACACACACACACACACACACACACACACACACACACACACAGGCAACGGTGTGTGTGTGTGTGTGTTAGTGTCTTTGACAGGTGGTAAGTAACACCACAGAAGTCTTCACGTCCTGCCACTAAGAGCGACCAACACATTGAGTGGCAACAAGTAACGTAATTAGAATCCTTGAAGAGATACATTTAAGAGGTTGTCTCACTTTTTCTATATTTTTTCATATGTTTTTGTTCTTTCATATTTTTTTATTTTATTCTGCTCATAATTCGAGAACGTCTTGTCCAATCAGCCTCACATTTTGAACACTTGTGTGTGGTACGGAGGACGAAATTCCTGGAACAGCTGGAACGATCACGTGCCTCATGATCCAAGTTGTTCAACAGATTCCAGTAGCCTAGAAAGACTGGGATAACTTCCAAAATCCTCTTTGGCGGAGCTTCAAACCTTTAAAAAAAAGTGCATAAATATACGACGACGGCGGAGAGTGAAATTCTGATGTAAATTTTGATTTGCCAATTTATGGGGGCATATTTTAACCCGGGCAATAACTAGAAAATGCCTCTTCTGGTCAGTTTCAAACCCTAAATGGTCGTGAATCTCGATAAATATTTTTGCCATTGGGGTGCTAATTCTCCATTTTTTGTCAATTTTATTAAGAACTTTCAAAAACAAAATGATTATTTTTTAATCACAGAATTGTAGAGAATTTTGAATTAAACGAAAATGAGAAAATAAACTGAAAAAACATGAGGTCAAGAATTTATAATGTTTTTTTTTTTTAGTTTAACAAAGGGAAACTTTCCTATTAGGAATATTTTCAGCAAGATTTTTGTTTCCTTTATCACAAATTAGTTACTAGAGTACGTCTAAGTCGATCGGCTTCGAAATTGCAACACCTGTGTATTTTATCTTAATGGAGATTCATGGGACTGTTACGTAAGTGACTGTACACACTGCTACTGCTACATGGACTATTCCTACTTTTGTTTCTGTTACTACTAGAGAAAGGCTCCTATGATCGGCCATTTTGTCACTTTTAACTTCGAAATAATATTGGACTTTTTTTTTTTTTTACCGCATTGCATTATTTTCCCCTTGATGCTAGTGAGGGGGATCTTGATCCAAGGAACTTTACATCTTCCCTTTGCTTGAATAGAATGTGAATGTCTCCTTTTCCACAGGAGCTAGATCACCTTTACGGGTTTAGCAGTTTCCTCTGATTAAAATATAACAAATGTAAACGGCATCAGCCTTCAATGGCTGATACAAAGTATGACAATGATGGTAAAATCTCGTGGTTTAGGCTGTGTAGGCACAAATTTTGTTGGACTCTGTGTAATTAGAAAAAAACATCTGGTTACCTATAAACCTTTAGTATTGATGTGTTTCCCTCAGAAGAAACAATCTTATGTGTTAATTATGTGTCAATTTTATCAGTCAAATTAGTTTCTGTGAAATAATTAGGGAATGTCTCTTTTGATCAGAAATAAGTCAGTGTTTTTCTGTATTTGATTAAACCAACTTAATGTTCTTTTATGTATCTATAACATCTATGAACCCTCAAGAGTATTCTTAAACATTTGAATCTTTTGTACACTATACGTTTACTTAAAAATTCTTTCTTAAAAGTTAGCCTATCTTAGAAAAGTTTGGATCGATTTTAGCCTGTGTACGTCTCAATTTAATGTTCGTTACAGAATTTGGAAAAATTGAAATATTGTTTTAAGTTTTCCTGGTTCATAACGTGATACTGCAACTTCTGAACAGTCTGAAGCTTATTAAGGTATCTAAGTATCTAAGGTCTCTTTGAAAGGTCTGAATTAGAGTTTGATGGTATATATATTCAAATTAACTATTTATATCGAAGAAATTTGGACATCAGTTTTCATATGATGACTTGTGAATGTCATTCCTGATTCAGATCAAATCTTCAATATTAATTTTGTAGAACATTATCAACTTATGCCTCACTCTACACTATTCCAATCGCGTGCATTTTGTGTATGGAACTGGGATTATGATATACGGGGATACCTTCCTGGGATCACACAGCTACCGAAATGCATCTAATTATTCTTAGGTATCCACAAAGGGACCTCTTCAAGAGGTTGCCTGATTTTTTTCTTTTTTTTTCTTTCTCCACCTTCTCAGTGTTATTTCTCTCATAACTCGAGAAAGCCTCATCCAACTGGCTTCAAATTTCCAGCGCTTATGTACGGTAACGAACACAAAAAATTCTTGGAACAACTGGCATGTTCACATACCTTATGACTGAAATGGCTGAAGCCTTTCCCAGCATCCTGAAATGGTTCGATAATTTCCAAAACCCTCAGTGGTGGAGATTCAAACGTTGAAAAAGGTGTCAAAAATCTCGTCGACGGTGGGGAACAAAATTCAAATATATAAGAGTACATTTGATTATTTTATATGGAAAATAGTGTGACAGTTTTTATACGCGTTATATTGCGTTTGATTAATTTCATTTTACCTCTTCTGAATCTTAGGACCAGGATAGTACCTATTAAGTCATGTTTACGTCCTGGCAAATTTGCTGATGTAGTACTCTTAACTGTTGTAATCTATGCCATTAAGATTGAGACACTTATGCAACATATGGGAATCTTTAATGAAGAAACATTTCGCCACACAGTGGCTTCATCAGTCTAATACAAAGCAGAAAGGTGTAAGAAGAGGAGGAGTTTGAGGTAATCAGTCCCTCAACCTGGATTCGATGTGTTCAGTCCATCACTCTTGTAGAAAGTACAGAATATGGCCGGAGAAGTGGCTTATGTACTGCAGTCAGGTGAGTGGAAGCAGGAGGAGGCGGGATCACAGTGGAACCATCCACTAGTGTAAGTAGGTCTTCGTCCTAAGGTTCGACAAGTGTTGAATTCTTTGTATTGGACTGATGCAGCCACTGTGTGGCGAAACGTTCCTTCAATAAAGATTCAAAAATGTTGCATAAGTGTCTTAATCTTTAACTTGTCGGTTTTAAACCATTTATCAAATCTATGCCACAATTGGAAAATGACTCATCTGATAGCCTTTGATTTTTCATCACTGGTGAGGCTTCCTATTGGATGGTACAAGTCATTATTTTGTCAGAAGAATAATGTTTTTATTCAATAACTAAAAACTGCTTCTTCTGATTGTCTTCAAAATATAAATGATAAATAATTGATAAAACACCAACTCGGACAAAGTTGGAGTTGGAGCAAATTTGGATTTTTATTGACATTGTTGAAAAACTTGTAATTATTGGAACCAGATCAATGACGGAACAATGCTCTTTCTTATCGGTTCAAACTATTGCCATTTGTGGGCTGTATTAAACCTTAGCTTTTCACTCGCGCTTAACCATGCAAATTTCAAAACCATAATTAAAAATGTTTAGTTTTCTAACTTGCTTATCCTAGTTTTTTAAAACCTGTCGTAGAGAAAATATTGAATTTATTTTAACCTGATTAGATTCCAATTTTTTTTTTCTGGAAGAAACTGGAAAAGTTTAAATACTACTTTCCACGCACTAATTTCTGAACGCCTCTTCTGATTAGCTTTAACCCTTCCAATCAGAAATCTTAATATATCTTCCCCTCTCAAGGAAGGTTCCTTGACGCTGGTGAGGGGCTCTTGATCTGGGGAATTGGATCTGTGTTCTAGTTCAGTGAATTAAGCCTGAGTATCTTCCGTCCCCCCACAAGCGCTGTATAATCCTACGGGTTTAGCGCTTCCCCATGATTATAATAATTAATACATCTTCCGAGCGGTTTCAGACTTAATATGCTTACGTACATTTTGCAGGATATTTGTCTCGTTGGACTTTTGGAAAAGTCTGACTTACTTTTGGGCTGTGCATGTCCTATTTCACCAATTTTAATGGAGAAATTTGGGATTTGGTTTCCATATAATTTGTGAATGACTCATCTGATTCCCTTCTAATCTTCAGCTCTAATATTTAACCGCAATATCAACTTACGCCACACTCTGCACTATGCCATCAGTCGCTTGCATTGATGCACAAGGGACTGGGGTTATGAAATACAGGAATACCTTCCTCGGATCACACAACGAGCGAAGTGCATCCAGTTTATTTAGTGCGACGTGAACACTGGCAGCAGGTTTGAGGAACCTAACACCTAGGTACAGAACAATTCATTGCTAGGAAAACATAGGTAGCAGGTGTGAGGAACCTAACACCTAGGTACAGAACTATATAATGCTAGGTGAACATAGCAGGTGTTAGGAACCTACCACCTAGGTACAGAACTATTCACCGATAGGTGAACAAAGGCAGCAGAACATTAGTAGCAGGTGCGAGGAACCTAACACCTAGGTATAGTCATTTACTGCTAGGTGAACATAAGCAAGCACCACTCGGGACACCCTTCAAGAACGTGCTTTATGCTTGTGAAGGGCTTTTTATCCAAGGAACTGGAGTTACCGTCCATTTTCTTGAAGGAAATGTGATTTCTTTTTGTATTCCTCATGTTATGTATGACTTACGGGTTTAGTGCATCCAACATGAAAATACAAGTATGCAAGATATGTCCTGGTGACACTAACGGAGTGCACCAGGTTCTAATATATCCGTGTCTAGCACTTTCCTTATCCAACCCCATTCCTTGTCCAGCCCCTTTCCTAGTACAGCACCTTCCTTAACCAACCCTTTCCTTGTCCAGTACCTTCCTGGCCTTGCACATATCGGAAAGGATTTAGGAGTTCTGGTTAGCAGTAATCTGAAACCAAGACAACAGTGCATTAATGTTCGCAATAAAGCTAACAGAATCCTTGGCTTCATACCCAGAAGTATAAATAATAGAAGTCTTCAGGTTGTTCTTCAACTCTATATATCCTTGGTTAGGCCTCATTTAGATTATACTGCACAGTTCTGGTCACCGTATTACAGAATGAATGTAAATGCACTGGAAAATGTAAACAGGAGGATGACAAAGTTGATGCCATGTATCAGAAATCTTCCGTATGAGGATAGACTGAGGGCCCTGAATCTGCATTCTCTAGAAAGGCGTAGAGTTGGGGAAGATATGATTGAGGTGTATAAGTGGAAAACAGGAATAAATAAAGGGGATGTAAATAGCGTGCTAAAAATATCTAGCCAAGACAGGACTCGCAGCAATGGTTTAAAGTTGGAAAAATTCAGATTCAGGAAGGATATAGGAAAGCACTGGTTTGGTAATAGTGTTGGATGAGCGGGATAAACTCCCGAGTACTGTTATGGAAGCTAAGTCGTTGTGTAATTTTTGAAATAGGTTAGAAAAATACATGAGTGTGCGTGGGTGGGTGGGTGTGAGTTGGACCTGACATGCTTGTGCTACTAGGTCAGATGCCGTGCTCCTTCCTTAAGTGAATTTGACCTGACCTGACTAGGTTAGGGCGTCGGCTTAAGCCGGTAGGAGAATTGGACCTGCCTCGCATGGGCCAGTAAGCCTGCTGTAGTGTTTCTTCTTGTGTTCCTTGTCTTAGCATCTCCCAAATCTGTGTCCAGCATCTCCTTCCTCCATGTCCAGCACTTTACTGTGTCCAGCATCTTTCTCCTATGAGTACAGAATAAGTCTGGTGGGCTTCACATTACCTGATGCGTCCGTGGCCTCGTTCCTCTTCCTCTAGTACCCATCAAGGAGACGGACACAGCCTCCAAATTGGTAATGATGTACCACTGACGTAGTACTCACCGACCTTCACATCCTGCAATCTCCTACCGGCACTCACTAGTGCCTTTGACAACTAACTACTACTACTACTACTACTACTACTACTACTACTACTACTACTACTACTACTACTACTACTACTACTACTTCTTCTTCTTCTTCTTCTTCTTCTTCCTTCTTCTTCTTCCTTCTTCTTCTTCCTTCTTCTTCTTCCTTCTTCTTCTTCCTTCTTCTTCTTCCTTCTTCTTCTTCCTTCTTCTTCTTCCTTCTTCTTCTTCCTTCTTCTTCTTCCTTCTTCTTCTTCCTTCTTCTTCTTCCTTCTTCTTCTTCCTTCTTCTTCTTCCTTCTTCTTCTTCCTTCTTCTTCTTCCTTCTTCTTCTTCTTCTTCCTTCTTCTTCTTCTTCCTTCTTCTTCTTCTTCCTTCTTCTTCTTCCTTCTTCTTCTTCTTCCTTCTTCTTCTTCTTCCTTCTTCTTCTTCCTTCTTCTTCTCAAAATTCACCTACATGCACACACACAGTTTGGTTTAGAAAGACGTAAGCAAACTCTAGGACATATTTATTAGAAAACGTTTCTGTCCTGGGACTGAAATTTTGTTTTAAAATGTCCTAGTGTTTGCTCAGATGTCTTTCAAAATCATACACAAGTAATTTAATGATAATATGGAGTGAGATTAACAAGTTAAGGAAGCCTAGAGAACAAATGGGTTTTTCAGTTAAAAATAGGAGAGGAGAGTTATTAAATGGAGAGTTAGAGGTATTGGGAAGATGGCGGGAATATTTTGAGGAATTGTTAAATGTTGATGAAGATAGGGAAGCTGTGATTTCATGTATAGGGCAAGGAGGAATAACATCTTGTAGGAGCGAGGAAGAGCCAGTTGTGAGTGTGGGGGAAGTTCGTGAGGCAGTAGGTAAAATGAAAGGGGGTAAGGCAGCCGAGATTGATGGGATAAAGATAGAAATGTTAAAAGCAGGTGGGGATATAGTTTTGGAGTGGTTGGTGCAATTATTTAATAAATGTATGGAAGAGGGTAAGGTACCTAGGGATTGGCAGAGAGCATGCATAGTTCCTTTGTATAAAGGCAAAGGGGACAAAAGAGAGTACAAAAATTATAGGGAGATAAGTCTGTTGAGTATACCTGGTAAAGTGTATGGTAGAGTTATTATTGAAAGAATTAAGAGTAAGACGGAGAATAGGATAGCAGATGAACAAGGAGGCATTAGGAAAGGTAGGGGTGTGTGGACCAGGTGTTTACAGTGAAACATATAAGTGAACAGTATTTAGATAAGGCTAAAGAGGTCTTTGTGGCATTTATGGATTTGGAAAAGGCGTATGACAGGGTGGATAGGGGGGCAATGTGGCAGATGTTGCAGGTGTATGGTATAGGAGGTAGTTTACTGAAAGCAGTGAAGAGTTTTTACGAGGATAGTGAGGCTCAAGTTAGAGTATGTAGGAAAGAGGGAAATTATTTTCCAGTAAAAGTAGACCTTAGACAAGGATGTGTGATGTCACCGTGGTTGTTTAATATATTTATAGATGGGGTTGTAAGAGAAGTAAATGCGAGGGTCTTGGCAAGAGGCGTGGAGTTAAAAGATAAAGAATCACACATAAAGTGGGAGTTGTCACAGTTGCTCTTTGCTGATGACACTGTGCTCTTGGGAGATTCTGAAGAGAAGTTGCAGAGATTGGTGGATAAATTTGGTAGGGTATGCAAAAGAAGAAAATTAAAAGTGAATACAGGAAAGAGTAAGGTTATGAGGATAACAAAAAGATTAGGTGATGAAAGATTGGATATCAGATTGGAAGGAGAGAGTATGGAGGAGGTGAATGTATTCAGATATTTGGGAGTGGACGTGTCAGCGGATGGGTCTATGAAAGATGAGGTGAATCATAGAATTGATGAGGGGAAAAGGGTGAGCGGTGCACTTAGGAGTCTGTGCAGACAAAGAACTTTGTCCTTGGAGGCGAAGAGGGGAATGTATGAGAGTATAGTTTTACCAACGCTCTTATATGGGTGTGAAGCATGGGTGATGAATGTTGCAGCGAGGAGAAGGCTGGAGGCAGTGGAGATGTCATGTCTGAGGGCAATGTGTGGTGTGAATATAATGCAGAGAATTCGTGGTTTGGAAGTTAGGAGGAGGTGCGGGATTACCAAAACTGTTGTCCAGAGGGCTGAGGAAGGGTTGTTGAGGTGGTTCGGACATGTAGAGAGAATGGAGCGAAACAGAATGACTTCAAGAGTGTATCAGTCTGTAGTGGAAGGAAGGCGGGGTAGGGGTCAGCCTAGGAAAGGTTGGAGGGAGGGGGTAAAGGAGGTTTTGTGTGCGAGGGGCTTGGACTTCCAGTAGGCATGCGTGAGCGTGTTTGATAGGAGTGAATGGAGACAAATGGTTTTTAATACTTGACGTGCTGTTGGAGTGTGAGCAAAGTAACATTTATGAAGGGGTTCAGGGAAACCGGCAGGCCGGACTTGAGTCCTGGAGATGGGAAGTACAGTGTCTGCACTCTGAAGGAGGGGTGTTAATGTTGCAGTTTAAAAACTGTAGTGTAAAGCACCCTTCTGGCAAGACAGTGATGGAGTGAATGATGGTGAAAGCTTTTCTTTTTCGGGCCACCCTGCCTTGGTGGGAATCGGCCAGTGTGATGATAAAAATAAATTATCACTGGTCGTGTTTCTGTGTCCCAGGCGACTCTACACGCAGGTGTAAGCCCCACTTATGATGCGGTCTGTGACCAGTCTGAGACACCGTTATGAGCCAGACCATAGCCGCAGTGTTCATAAATATAAGGTCTAAGGTGTTTCCTGGTCTGGTCGGTTCTGTAATGTGCTAGCTTATGATAAATTAATTACAGATGTTTACTAATCCTATGTAAAAGACTGATCCTCCAAATTAACCTCTGAAACTCTCCAGTCTTTGCAACTTCCATTTAAGTTGTCTTAAACTGAAGTAAAATAAGTTATTTAAGGCTTGGTTTGATAGGTGTTAAAGGCAACATTCTATCATCATTAGATGGTCCTTGAATTATTTGGATGCTGTATCCAGTGTCTTATATGTCAGCACAATAACATCAAGATTCCGTTTTTTTTATTTTGACTACATAAACTTGGACTACATCATTAACTCATTAACTTCATTAACTCAGTATATATGAGCTGGTAATTAACATCCAGTCCAGCCCTTCCCCCTTCTTAACCCTTTTTCCAGTCTCGTCTACACAGTCTTTACAAGAAACCATATTTCGTCTGCATGTGACTTCTAAACTGTAGGAGTTTGACAGAGCAATAACAGTGAGGCAGGTGAAGGATGAGTGAATTTCATTTTTTTTTCTAGACCGCACGAACGCATTGACATTGTTCTCCACAAGGGGCTGGGGCAAAATTTTGAGGTGCAGGCAAGAATAACAGGAAAAATACTCCGGTGGATCGAAGAGTACCTTGGAGAAAGGAAAAAAAAAGGAGCTGTTATCAGGGAAGAGATGTCAAAATGGGGAGAGTAAAGCTATGCGCCCTTCTGTAAGGATCGGTTTCAGGACAAGTACTATTATTTATTTGAACTGCATACCAGACGGGATTGAATCAATTCTTGTTTGAGGATGATGTAAAACTAAGGCGAATAAAGAAATGAAGACAGGAAAAGTGTTGATAACGACCCTTCGATGCCTGTATTGGCATTCAGGCACTGGTATGGACATACCATTTCTATAGCAGTGTCTGCTAGAACACGACACGGCAACATAATCATTATGTTAGTATGGTACCATGAGCTGCGCATAAGTGAAGCTCAATTTGCTAGCTGACTCTGGCCTGAGGCGCCAGTTAGAATCCTAGAGGTCTTGGACGAGGACGTGTGGCGGAAGTTCTACCTTCGGTAAACCGCAAGGACATTATAAATATTTTTCTCTTTACTGTAACACAAGATATAAACCACGATGTGCTCAGAGGAGGGCATAACACACATGGTGGCAGTGAACCTTGTGACAGTGTTTCAGTGAAAATTAGTGTAGGAGACAGGAGGC
Organism: Cherax quadricarinatus; assembly: GCF_038502225.1. Lineage (NCBI taxonomy): Eukaryota > Metazoa > Arthropoda > Malacostraca > Decapoda > Parastacidae > Cherax > Cherax quadricarinatus. Next base: position 20,894,866 of record NC_091355.1, on the reverse strand, counting down.
GCCTCAGCTGCCCACCGTACCTCTCAACACACATTCGGTAATGCACAACGTTGTGATTAGAACGCTGTGCCTCCTGGATGGTTGAGGTGTGGACGCTGCCACTGTATGCATCTGGGTGCGGAGCTGCAGTCAGGGGTTATCCCTTATGGTCATTGCTGTTTACTGGGTGTGCAGCCCTGATTTCTGCACTATGCTCGATTCTAATAAGAATGGTTGACGAGGGAGTTTGGGTTTGGCAATCAAGGCAGCATGTCACCAGTGAAATGCTGTCTGTAAGAAGCCAGGTCTCTGCAAAGTCTCACTACCACAATAATGCTTGCTGTCAACTTCAATGTCTCAGCTTCGGTGCTCCGGTTCAGGCGAACTCTCCTACCCAGATCTAAGTCTCCGGCTTCATCACATAAGCCATTGGAAACTACCTGCACACCTGACTGAGCCAGTGTGCAAGCCTCGTTCGTCCATGCATAGGCAAGCCAATCTACAAACCATGAGGTGCTCTATCGTTCAAGCTTGTGTGCAACTTAGTGCGCTAAATCAGATAAGCTCTTAATAGTGTCTTGCAGCATCCGTCAGCTGCTCTCTTGGTGGTCCAGGGCAGCAGCGTTAACTTGCCGTATATTACTATGAAGCATTTAGAGTGAGAATACGAGATTATCACACAAAGGTACATGGGTGAAGAGCCAAGCCGGTGAAGTCACTCACTGGTCCAGTGATCCTCGTCTTGATATCATATTCACTTCGTCACTCAGCGTTTAAGCGTCGGTTTTAATTTAAGAGACCTGGGGTGAGGACATGTGCAGCTGCCTCTACTTTTGTTAAACGGCAACTCCATTGCAAGAGTGTTTCCCTTCACCATGCCACAAGGTGTAATCTGTAAGATGCCCGCAGAAGGGTATAACTTTAAGCTACAAATGAGATCCATTTGTAGCTTAAAGTTATACCTTTCTGCGGGCATCTTAGGGATTACACCTTGTGATATGGTGAAGGGAAACACTTGCAATGGAGTTGTCGTTTATTTAACAAAAGTAGAGGTGCAGCTGCACATGTTCTCACCCCAGGTCTCTTAAATTAAACATTAAGATTGGTCAGATAAGTAGTGGCTAAAATTCACTCCCACTATAATGCAAGGTCATTAAGACTGGGTAGGAGCAAGACCGAGTATAGACTCGGGGGGAGAAAGGTCGCAGACTTAATTCAGAGGCAATATGCCAGGCACATCACTGACGGTTCACAACAACAGAATATCCTCAGCAGTCAATCCTCGTCTGGTAAATCTAAGAACAGCCTTCAAAAATCTCAGCAAAGTCATTCCAGGCTCTTTTTATAAAATGTGTCAAACTCGCCTTTGAATACTAGCTTGGAAATCACACCTGTAAAAAAAGTAAGAAACTGTAGAAAGTGCAGAGGTATGTATGCTAAGGTGGTGGTTACAGAGCTGAGGGGTATGAGCTACGAGGGGTATGAGATACGAGGAAAGGCTAACGAAATTGAACCTGGCAACATTGGAGGACAGAAGAACCAGGGAAGATATAAAGACAACATAGAAAATACTCAAAGGAATTAACAGGATAGAGGAGGACAGGCAAGAAACAGGTACTCAGGGGCACAGCTTGAAGTTGAAGACAAATGAGTTATACGGGTGTCAGGAAGCAATTCTTCAGCCTCAGGGTGGTCAGGAAGCGGAATGATCTTGGCGAAAAGTGGTGGGGATAGGCATGATACATATTAATGACAATAAGTACGATACAGTCTACAAGGTTATGAGAGAGATAATCTGCCATGAAGTTGAAAGTCGGGGCCAGGAACTAAGACTCAACACTAACCGTTTAATACTATCTGTAAGAGGGAGGGGGAATATGTTAAGATTATTGGAGAATTACAAATTATTAATGCATACAAAATTATTGACTAATCACGATAAAGAAAAAATGTAATTGCAGATTTTAACTATACATAAATAAAATGAGTAGCCTGAGGCTGGAACTGTAAATATATCAGTAGAATTTATCATTAATTTAGTTACTTGTTTAATGCATCAGCTAATATATGATGCAACAGATGTGAGAGACGGCAACACATCGTCAGTACAAGTATTGTTATTTACTGGAACAAAGGAAGACAAAATCAATGTAAACTATCTAAATCCACGCGAAAAGAGCGATCATATTCACGGGAAATAACCTAAGCTGTTAAATGTAATTTAAGTAATTTAAGAGATTAAACAATAAATACATAAACAGAAACAACTCCAAAGATAATAAGGCAGGAAAATAATTCCCCCCAATAAGGAATATAAGGCGAAATAATGAAGAATGGTTTAATGGAAGGTAATGGAAAGCTATGAAAAAATAGAATGGATTTAGAATCAATAAAGTAACCTGGTAAATCAAGAAAACTAATCAGAGATTCAGGCAGGACAGGAATGAATATACGAATGGAAAGAGAGTGGAAGAAAGCAGCTTTGAATATTTTTTAAATAAAGGAAAGGTAGAATCAAATCTTTTACTGGAGTTTGTAAAAACTGGTCAGGATGTTCATGACAGGATAAACCATACCCCGGCCGGGATTGAACCCGCGGTCATAGAGTGTCAAAACTCCAGCCCGTCGCGTTAGCCACTAGACCAGCTAGCCACAATAAGATTCATCCAACTAGGTATATTTCTACACCATAGGAAAGTTAGCACAGGCACCTCTGTGACCACAAATGCATTTGTGGTCACAGTGGTGCCTATGTTAACCTTCCTATGGTGTAGAAATATACCTAGTTGGATGAATCTTATTGTGGCTAGCTGGTCTAGTGGCTAACGCGACGGGCTGGAGTTTTGAGACTCTATGACCGCGGGTTCAATCCCTGCCGGGGGTATGGTTTGTTTGCAATCGTGTCATTACGATTTCTTGAGTCATGACAGGATACATAGAATAAAAGTAATTGTAAATTTACTTAAGTTAAATATGTAAAATAATAATACCGTGGCGGGAACAATTTAAAAATAACTCGTATTTAGGAGAGGAAACTTAGGATGATATTACAAAGTGGTTAAAAAAAGAGTCGACAAGTAGGAAGAAAAACTTTGGTAGCAGAAGATTCTTTTAAAACGACGTTTCGCCTAAGACTGAGCTAAACGTTGCATTAAAAGGATTCTATGTTTCCATTGTCTTTATGATGAAGTTTCGGTCTATTGTGGACCACTGTCCAGGATTAGCAGTACCGTCACTGTCAGTAGATGTTCTGCAGTGCTCTTCTGGTCTTGTGCTCTTATATACAACTGCTGCTAATATTACTACTATAACCAGTTATTTCATTACTCCTACGTTCTTTACAACACTAACTCGTTGCTACTGTCACTATGCTATTACCATTACTACTACTACTACTATAGCTAATTCTACAACCACCACCACCACCATCGTCCTACAACTGCTGGTGTTGGTGCTGCTGCTGCTGCTGCTGCTGCTGCTGCTGCTGCTACTACTACTACTACTACTACTACTACTACTACTACTTTCGCTACTACTACTACTTTTACTACTACTACTACTACTTTTACTACTACTACTACTACTACTTTTACTACTACTACTTTTACTATTACTACTACTACTACTTTTACTACTACTTTTACTACTACTTTTGCTACTACTACTACTACTACTTTTGCTACTACTACTACTTTTGCTACTACTACTACTTTTGCTACTGCTACTACTAGTAATTTTGCTACTACTGCTACTACTAAATTTGCTACTACTAATTTTGCTGCTACTACTACTGCTGCTGCTACTACTACTACTACTAATTTTGTTGCTACTACTGCTACTACTACTACTAATTTTGCTGCTGCTACTAGTACTGATTTTGGTGCTGCTGCTACTACTACCATTTTCCCTCTCACCATTCTCTTTTCTTATAGCCTTCTCTGCTTTGTCACCTCAATCGTGACTTCAAACTGGTCCAGAAAGGTTCGCCTCCTACGAGCAAGTTACTTGTGAATCAATGAATTAAACGAAGCGAGTGAGGTATTAAATAGGAATTTTCAAGGCACATTCGCAAAAAAAAAAAAAAAAAAAAGCAGATTTTAATCCCAGACAGACAGCCGAAACGAAGTGTGTTAAGGTGAATGAAGAGGAAACAAGAAATAAAGCAAAAGCATCAGGCGAGATACCGCCTTGAGTTTTACAAGCATGTTCAGAAAAAATTATGGCAAATTTTTAAGATTCATTAACGAAAAATGGTCCCATGGGTCGTGTATGGACTTTAGGCAATCAGCCACCTTTGATATTAAAAGAGGAAAATGTTTTTGGTCTGCCTAAGCAAGAAGGACCTGTGTGAATAAATTACATCTATATTAAAAGACAGAAACACCAACAAAAATAACAGCTGAATGGAAAATGTCACACATTGTAGCAATATTTATTTAAAAAAAAAGTGACAGACCTGTTTCACTGATAAGGCTGCTGCAAAATATTAAAAAATCATTAGATATTACCAAAAGAAATAAAATGTCATGAGCATGTTTGCGGACATTCCATCACTCGCCTCTCAGCACTCGCCTGCCAGCACTCTCCTACCAGCACTCTCCTACCAGCACTCACCTGCCAGAACTCATCAACTAGCACTCACCTGCCAGCACTCTCCTATCAGCACTCTCCTACCAGCACTCGCCTGCCAGAACTCATCAACTAGCACTCACCTGCCAGCACTCTCCTATCAGCACTCTCCTACCAGCACTCACCTGCCAGAACTCATCAACTAGCATTCACCTGCCAGCACTCTCCTATCAGCACTCACCTGCCAGAACTCACCTGCCAGAACTCATCAACTAGCATTCACCTGTCAGCAATGACTTGCCTATCAGTATTCACTCATCAAGACACACTAGGAAACCTAGAATCCGTTTTAACGAAACCTTTCACCTCGACTGCAAACTTCATCGGTTGAATACTGAGATGAATCACATTCCTGGAGACATCAGTGTTGGCTGAAGGTGAAATTGATGTCACTAGAAATAGGATTCATCTCTGTATTTAACTGATGAAGCTCTACAATTTAGGCGAAACCTTTTGTAAATATGGATTTCTAGTGTTGCATGTGTGTCCTTATTAATTGTCGGTACTGTAAACCGTTTATAATATGATTCACCTACCAGCACTCACCTATCACCATTCGTTTACCAGCACTTACCTACTAGTATTCTCCTACTAGCACTCACATCATTCACCTACAGGACATCAATTTAGGCTTAAAATTATATTACCTACCAAAAAAAAAAAGAAAAAAAAGCAAGTAACGTGAAGTAGCTGTTTATTCACTGATATTTTACCTTGGCTGTCAGAGTACACTATGTTCTAGGTGTGACTGTCTATCATGTCTTAGTAGATTATGCTCATATCAAAATGGTATACAATACCGACAGGATGGTTGTTGAGACACATAGGCAACACTTAAGCAACTTTATTCCGAAACGTTTCGCCTATACAGTAGGCTTCTTCAGTCGAGTACAGAAAGTAGGCAGGAGCAGTAGAGATGTGAAGACGATGTAATCAGTCCATCACCCTTATAGTCGTAGATTTGAGGTTGTCAGTCCCTCAGCCTGGAGAAGTTCAGTTCCAAAGTCAGACACTGTCAGACACTGCAACACAATGGCATCTTGGTACAGAACAGAAAACACATTGGACAACTTCTTCAAGTGAGAACCGTTTGTTCTGAGAGGGACATGACCTCTCGGTGGCTACATTCTCACTACTACTACTCTGCACCTCTCTATCCGACAGTATTTAAGTCTCAACACTGTCGCTTTGGAACAGAACTTCTCCAGGCTGAGGGACTGACAACCTCAAATCTACGACTTCAAGGGTGATGGACTGATTACATCGTCTTCACATCTCTACTGCTCCTGCCTACTTTCTGTACTCGACTGAAGAAGCCTACTGTGTAGGCGAAACGTTTCGGAATAAAGTTGCTTAAGTGTTGTCTATGTGTCTTAACAACCAACTAGATTATGCTCAGATTTTGAATGTACATTATATGGGGTTTGGCATCTATATATCTAGATTGTCACAGCTGCTCTTTGCCGATGACACTGTGCTCTTGGGAGATTCTGAAGAGAAGTTGCAGAGATTGGTGGATGAATTTGGTAGGGTGTGCAAAAGAAGAAAATTAAAGGTGAATACAGGAAAGAGTAAGGTTATGAGGATAACAAAAAGATTAGGTGATGAAAGATTGAATATCAGATTGGAGGGAGAGAGTATGGAGGAGGTGAACGTATTCAGATATTTGGGAGTGGACGTGTCAGCGGATGGGTCTATGAAAGATGAGGTGAATCATAGAATTGATGAGGGAAAAAGAGTGAGTGGTGCACTTAGGAGTCTGTGGAGACAAAGAACTTTGTCCTTGGAGGCAAAGAGGGGAATGTATGAGAGTATAGTTTTACCAACGCTCTTATATGGGTGTGAAGCGTGGGTGATGAATGTTGCAGCGAGGAGAAGGCTGGAGGCAGTGGAGATGTCATGTCTGAGGGCAATGTGTGGTGTGAATATAATGCAGAGAATTCGTAGTTTGGAAGTTAGGAGGAGGTGCGGGATTACCAAAACTGTTGTCCAGAGGGCTGAGGAAGGGTTGTTGAGGTGGTTCGGACATGTAGAGAGAATGGAGCGAAACAGAATGACTTCAAGAGTGTATCAGTCTGTAGTGGAAGGAAGGCGGGGTAGGGGTCGGCCTAGGAAGGGTTGGAGGGAGGGGGTAAAGGAGGTTTTGTGTGCGAGGGGCTTGGACTTCCAGCAGGCATGTGTGAGCGTGTTTGATAGGAGTGAATGGAGACAAATGGTTTTTAATACTTGACGTGCTGTTGGAGTGTGAGCAAAGTAACATTTATGAAGGGATTCAGGGAAACCGGCAGGCCGGACTTGAGTCCTGGAGATGGGAAGTACAGTGCCTGCACTCTGAAGGAGGGGTGTTAATGTTGCAGTTTAAAAACTGTAGTGTAAAGCACCCTTCTGGCAAGACAGTGATGGAGTGAATGATGGTGAAAGTTTTTCTTTTTCGGGCCACCCTGCCTTGGTGGGAATCGGCCGGTGTGATAATAAAAATAAAAAATATCTAGATTGCGATATATATATATATATATATATATATATATATATATATATATATATATATATATATATATATTATATTATATTATATTACAATTAAGAGACTATTATATGTGAAGTAAATATTAATTATGTCAGAGTGTGGGAATATTTATGTTTAAGAAGTATATGTTAATTATATCCTTTATGTCTAGGGTGAGTGTACATATATCTGGGGTTTAAGTATACGTTGTCTATTAAAGACAGTATATAAGTTACGCCTGTAGTGTGGATGTGCTGTATAATGCTTAAAAGTCAGCAGATCATTATTTTTGAAGATATATATATATATATATATATATATATATATATATATATATATATATATATATATATATATATATATATATATATATATATATTACGCTTGCTGGAGAGGCTGCTTCAGATGCAATAAATAAATATATAATTAATGAGCCATCAGGTGAATCCCATACTGCACGCTGGTGTGGGATTCACATGTAAAAATGGGCATTTGTGGTCTCAGTGGAGGCCCATGCTAACATTCCTATGGTGTATAGAAATGTATCTATTTGGATGAATCTTGCTAGGCGGTCATGGACGTATGGCTTTCACACTGTGGTCTCCCAGTTTTAGGATTCTCCTGCCATGCAAATTCTTGGGTAGCTTTGGTAAAAGGTTGGACAGATGGGTGGGTGAGAGTGGGTGGTTTTGATAAGGACCTGCCTTGTATGGGTCAGTAGGCCTGCCGCAGTGTTCCTCCATTCTTATTCTTAATGATGTTCTGTGATTTGTTTATAGTCGCGTTAAGATTTTGTGCTTTTGCTTCTAACATTGTTGTGAATCCGGCTCCAAATATTGTTACAAACTCGGCCATAAACGTTATGAAACCGATCTTTTACTGCCATTCATCACTTATCTTCTACGTATTTGCTTATTTCATTAATTTAGTTTTCTAGGTCTCTATCATTGTACTGCGTTCAGGAATTCTATCATCCTTAAACTGTTTCTTCTGCGCTTCACATTTACTTTCAAAACGAATTTAAAACTCGGTACGATATAGTCGCTAGCATCTACAGGCTTCCAACAGACAATATCTCCTACATTAACATAGCAATGGCTTGGCAAAGCTCCTGGAGAGCGAATCATTGCTGATGTCACATTAGTTGCCCATGTGTCCTTTTACCTAACAATATCCCTTATATCAAATGCAATTAAGTGGATATCATTAGGAACGGATTGTTCATCCTCTCTCTCTCCCCCTCTCCCTAACATGCTTATACAAACTTGACCTTCACCACCACCATCTGTGTGTTTGTGCTTGTGTGTGGGTGTGTGTTCATGTATATTTGTGTGTGGGTGTACGTGTGTGTTTGTGTGCGTTAGCGCTCGTGCGTGTACGAATTGTAAATTACCAGTTGGTACCTGCCGTCACTTGGGAAGGACGAGGGGTTGGTAATCGTTCATGACCGATCCTCCTGACTGCTCGTCAGATCGATCTGACTGTTAGTGCGCGCCCCCACAGTCCGGTGTATGCACTACAGCCTGGCTGATCAGGAGCTGCCCCTCTAGTACCCTCCTAAAGACAGCTAGTTGTGTGTTAGTAATTCCCCTTAATGCTTTGTGGGAGGATGTTGAATCGAGGTATGTGCACTCGACTAATTGCGATTGCAGGAGTCGAATCTCAGCTCCTGGACCCACCTTTCTTCTGGTCGGTACTAGTTTTACTTTTTCCTGGCTGCATGAACCCTTTCATACGTATTCTTAAAGCAATGTACAGATTCTGCAGGTCTGGGGAATGTCTAGAGAACTTTCACTGAATGTATGTTTAGTCAAGCTCCCTAATTACTAGGAACGTTTGAAGTCCTTCCGCCTGTACTCACTGGAACATAGGCGAGAAAAATACATCATAATTTACACCTGGGAAATTCTTATGGGACTGGTCATAAATCTGTTCATAGATATCACTCGCTAAGAAAGAAAAAATACCGGGCCGATGGTCCAACATTCCCCGAATGAAAAGTAGGGGCGCCTTGAACACACTACGAAAACACAAAATAAGTGTCCGAGGCCTAAGACTGTTCAACAGCCTCCCACCAGGCGTAAGGGGAATTACCAGTAGACCCTTAACTGCCTTCAAGAGGGAGTTGGACAGATACCTTAAGTCAGTACCCATCAGCCGAGCTGATCGGGGACTGGCTTTAAGTATCTGTCTGCCAACAGGAACAGCTTGGTTGATCAGGGCCTGATCCACCGGGAGGCCTGATCAAGGACTGGGCCGCGGGGGAGTTGACCCCCAGAACATCCTTCAGTTGGACTCGAGGTAGACCTCTGGTCTTTGTCCTCTAATGCCGCTAGGTTTAACTCCTTTAGTCTTACCTCAGCTCATACTCCTCACCTCTGGGACTAGCTTCGTTGCAACTATTTCACTTTTTCCAACTTATTTTCCCTCTAGGTAGATTCCTTGATGCTGGTGTCCTCTCAAGGGAGGTTACTTGACGCTGGTGAGAGGCTCTTGATCTAGGGAACTGGATCTGTGTTCTGGTTCACTGGATTGAACCTGAATACCTTCCATCCTCCATCCCATTCCCAACTTGCACAGCACAACCACCTTCTATGACTGCTGGAACAATAATGAAGGGCAGTGAGACTGTGGTAAGAAACACACTGCCACAAGCCTGTTGGAACCTGTTGTGACACGTAGGTGTATATTGAAAAGTAGAGCTAACAAACAATTTTAACCATGATATTCATTATCAGTGACCTAAAGTTAGTTAGAAATTGCTACTCTGGTCTCGGAAGCATTTTGGTTGTTGGTTAGTGATAATCCAAGAAAGTCAGTACGTCATCGAGGACTGTCTTATTTCCATTGTGATTCTTCAGTCTTGCCCCTAAGATGCCACCCACACCAGCAACTAACACCCAGGTACCTATTTTAGTGATAGGTGAACATGGATACCAGGTGTCTTAAGGAAACACGTCCTAATGTTTCCACCCGTACCGGGGATCGTGCAGGGGTCGATTTACAGCTCCTGGTGTGTACTCGCCTAATTGTGGTTGTATCGTAGGGGTTCTTAAAAGGAGATATCGAGGGTTGAAGGTAGACACACTTGTTGGATGGTAACGATATATTGTCAGACTCTGGTAATGGGAGATGGAGCCCAGCCTCTGCCTTGTCCTGCCTATGTCAAACGCCGACTGAGAAGGAGGCAGAGGTACGAACGTACACATGCGCATCCCGTGACGTCACACAGTCACAGGCCTAAAAGGGATCTTCTATATAAACACATGGATGGTACTATGATATGCTATACAACACATATAAGGGGATCAGCAACTATGCTGACAGTTGCAGGGGTCGATTCATAGCTCCTGGCTCTGCCTCTTCACTAGTCGCTACTAGGTCCACTCTGTACTCCATGAGCTTTATCATACCTCTTCTTTAAGCTATGTATGACTCCTGCAGCCTGGTATACTCCAGCATTCTCCGGACTGTTCCATTTCCTGACAACTCTATGACTGAAGAAATACTTCCTAACATCCTTGTGACTTATCTGAACCTTCAGTTTCCAATTGTGACGCCTTGTTGCTGTGTCCCATCTTTGAAACATCCTGTTCTTGTCCACCTTGTCATTTCCTCTCAGTATTTTATATGTCGTTATCATGTTCCTCCCTATCCCACCTATCCTCCAGTGTCATCAGGTCGATTTCCAGTAACTTCTCCTAGTAGAACATACCCTTAGCTCCAGGACTAGTTTTGTTGCAAACCTTTACATTTTCTCTTATTTCTCGACTGCTCGACCAGGCGTAGGTTCCAAACGTACGCGCGCGCGCGCGCGTGTGTGTGTGTGTGTGTGTGTGTGTGCGTGCGTGCGTGCGTGTGTGTGTACTTACCTGTTGCTGGTTGTGAGGGTCGAGAGACAGCTCTTGGCGTGTGCTCATCAATTTGTACTCATCTCAAGGATCACAACAGTGCCACGATCGCACGTGCAAAGAAAATGATAGGATGGATAATGAGAACTTTCAAAACGAGAGATGCCAAGCCCATGATGATCCTTTTCAAATCACTTGTTCTCTCTAGGCTGGAATACTGCTGTACATTAACATCTCCATTAAAAGCAGGTGAAATCGCAGATCTAGAGAGTGTACAGAGATCCTTTACTGCACGTATAAGTTCTGTCAAGCACCTTAACTACTGGGAACGCTTGGAAGCACTTGACTTGTACTCCTTGGAACGCAGGAGGGAGAGATATATCATAATCTACACTTGGAAAATCTTGGAAGGAATGGTCCCAAATCTGCACACAGAAATCACTCCCTACGAAAGTAAAAGACTGGGCAGGCGATGCAAAATGCCCCCAATAAAAAGTAGGGGCGCCATTGGTACACTAAGGGAAAACACCATAAGTGTCCGGGGCCCAAAACTGTTCAACAGCCTCCCATCAAGCATTAGGGGAATTGCCAATAAACCCCTGGCTGTCTTCAAGAGAGAGCTGGACAGATACCTAAAGTCAGTGCCGGATCAGCCGGGCTGTGGCTCGTACGTTGGACTGCGTGCGGCCAGCAGTAACAGCCTAGTTGATCAGGCCCTGATCCATCGGGAGGCCTGGTCATGGACCGGGCCGCGGGGGCGTTGATCCCCGGAATAACCTCCAGGTAACCTCCAGGTATCTATTTGTGGTGTGTGTGTGGGTGGGTGTGTTTTTGTGTACGTTGGTTTACATGGGTGTGGGTTTATATGGGTGTGTGAGCGTATATGGGTAGTTGGGAGCAGTGTGGGGAAGAAAGAGACAGGCTGGGCAAAGAGCCCCTGCGGCCATACCCAAACACAGCCTCTATTATCCCAGTGTTTACACTGGTGTGTAGCGTATCACTATGAGCTCCAGACCATACCAGGAGAGGCTGGATGCTGCTGGGATAGTCGGTGGGGTGGTTGAGGGCAGGTTGGGCGGGTTCTGTAGCCTTGGGGTTGGTGGTGATAGGGGAGGATGGAGATGGATAAGAGAAATTGGGGATGGGTGGGAGTGAGCATGGGGATTAGTGTGGGGTCTGACAGAAACATTACATGTGGTGGTGGTGATGGTTGGTCTTGTAGATGGTGCACTATGGTTGCTAGATATTATGGGTAGAGGAAATGAGTTTCGCCATATATGCCTGTTATGCATGACAACAACAGCGGGAGATGAATGATAGTTCTAGGCCATTTTTGTTGCAATCACCATATTAACAGGAGCTTCCAATGTTGCAGAAATGAGTAGGAAGTCTAAGCAGATTAGTTGAGGGTAACGTTCTAGCTCGAGCCTAGAACGTTGCCCTGAACGTTGTTAGAATTTATCTGAAAGTTGCTAGAATGATGTATAGCTTGCTCTTGATTATTGCATACCTGTAATATACCTTTCAGGGGACTCGGAAAATTTTTCTTACTTTCGCAGACTGGCTCTGGGCCAAACTTGTCTGGAGTTTGCCTGATCAACCAGGCTGTTGCTGCTGGCAACCCAGTGGTCCACATATCCTTCACAACCTGGTTGATTTGGCACTTACCGGGACTCTACCTGGAGGCTCCAGGTCTTCAACCAGGTCTAAGTGAATCAGGGCCTTCTCAACAAGACTGTCACTGGCGCACACAGTCCAACGTACGAACTACAGCTGGGCTGATCAGGCACTGACTTTAGTCATCTGTTCAGTTCCCTCTTGAAGGCATCCAGGGGTCTATTGGTAGGCTCCTTCAAGTATGATGGGAGGCTGTAGAATAGTCTCGGTCCCCGGAAACTTACTGTGATTTTTCTCAGCACCATTGCTTTTAAACCACGGTACGGGCGGGAATTGAACTCGCTGCAAGTGAGTCGTAAAAGTACAGACAGACGCGTTAGCCACTGGGCCAGCTGGTTTTAATAAGATTCATCCAACTTGAGATATATATATATATATATATATATATATATATATATATATATATATATATATATATATACATACATACATACATACATATATATTGTCAAGGAACTATGTAATACATAGTTCCTTGACAATGAGTAGTCACGAAAGCGCTTGGAATTTCACTACTCTTTCACAGCGGTTGTTTTGCATATTTTAAAATCACCTGTTTACTGTGATCTTATTGCATATATATATATATATATATATATATATATATATATATATATATATATATATATATATATATATATATATATATATAATCTGTCGTGCCGAATAGGTAAAACTGGTCGGTTAGCAAGAATTCGTTTAAAATTAAGTCCTTCCTAAAATTTCCTCTTATGTTTAAAGATATATTTTCTATTTATGTAATATAAAAATTAATATTTTTGTACAAAAAAAAAATTAGAAAATTGACTTAACCTTATTATAACGAGCACAATTTAATTTAGTCTAATCCATCTAAATATTACTGCACTGTAATAGGTTCGTCGTATTGTCCCGGCCAGAGTCTTTTCCAGATGGTGACCCGGCGATCTAAATATATTTTAGATAAGTTTACAATATTTTATTAATAACGAAACACAATGAAATATATATTTTTGGTTACGTTCAGAATGATTTTTGTGAAATTATTGTATACACACATTTCCACTTGCCTTATTCGGGAAGAAGAGCGTTGCTATTTAAGCCAAAATAGTAAGTTTTACCTATTCGGCACGACATATACACCATAAGAAGGTTAGCACAGGCACCACTGTGACTACAAATGCAAGTGTTTACAGAAGAATCCCCCGCTAGCGTGGCCGTGACGAACTCCCCTCAAAACCGGTCTGGAGTTTATCGACTTATTAGCCACGAGTTCAATCCCCACCCGTTCCGTGGATTGCTTGCAATCGTTTCATTACGATTTCGTGAGTCACCACTGCTTTTCACTGAGGGTTTGTTGCACCGTCTACCCAGTCTTTTGCTTATGTAGAGAATTTGTGTGTGGAGATTTGGGATCAGTCCCCTCTAAGAATTTCCAGATGTAGATTATGATATATTCTTTCCTGCATTCCAGGTAGTACAGGTCAATAGACTTCAAACGTTCCCAGTAATTAAGGTATTTGACTGAACTTATATATGCAGTGAAGGGTCTCTGTACATTCTCTAGATCTAAAATTTCGTCTGCCTTGAATGGGGCTCTTAGTGTACAGTGGTATTCAAATCCTAAGAGATCAAGTGACTTAGAGTATTATCCGTACAATTGCGTCCCTTGTTCTGAAGGTTCTCATTATCTGACTTCTCATTTTCTTCACAGATGTGATAGTGACACTGCTGTGATTCTTGAAGGTGAGATCCTCTCACATTTTCTCTCCCAAGACCTTCACATTAGTTTATTGCTCTATCGAGTGTTAGAATTCGTTTTATATTGCGTTCTAGCTAATATGTTGTCAAGTTTTCCATAATGGATTAACTGAATTTTGTCCTTATTGAACATCACATTGTTTTCCCTGGCTCACTGGAAAACTTGGTTTATGTCTACTCGGAGAGTTAACTTGTCTACAATGGATGACAGGTTCATGCAGATACTAGTATCATCTGCAAAGGAAAACACGATACTATAGTTGACATTCGGTTGATATAAGAATGAGAAGGATGGGAGCGAGTACCGTACCATATTGAACTATGACGGCCTCCTCTCGAAGACCCCTACACTTGTCCCCACTTGCTCTAGTGGTGTTTCTGATAGTTTCTGGCAAGATACTAAAAACTCTGGGATCACTTATGTTTATACATTATTCTCTTAGTGCCCTGCAGAACTTTACATGTATATATTAACATGTATCTCTCCTGGGAGGCGTTATCATGGACCGGGCCGCGGAGACGTCGACCCCAGGAACACCCTCCATGTAGGTAGATTCTGTTCCAGCGAATACACATGTAGTACTTTGAGGCGTTTCCAGTAATTTAAATGCTTCAATGGATCGATGCCGGCCATAATTTTCACTGTACATGTTTCTGCTCTTATATCTCTCCTCTGATATTAAAAAAAAAAAAGTCACAATTGATCCTATTTTCCTTGTTCTGAAAGTCCTCATTTCCACTCTTTTGTCTTCCTTACCATCGCGAAATTGCTTATAATGTGTTCTTGAAAGTAAGGTCAGTAGACATTATTGCTTCCAGGTTCATCTCGTGTTCCTTTTTTTCAACTGCTGCTGCTCTTATGTCTTAATAAAACCCTCTGTGTGGGTGAAGCGTTGTTAATAAAGGTTTGCATTATACTGAATTTGTATCTTTAGTTATACAATGCTCCTTTTGTGTTCTTTATTATTATCGTGGCTAAGAGTAGGAACTTTTCACCATTAAAAGTCATGTTATTTTCCATTACCGACTGAAGAACTTTGCTTATATCATTTGCAATTTATTCCACGTCTTCTGCCACGTGAATTTCATTCCAATTTTTTTAATAACCGCAAACGATGATTCAAAACTATGACGAGGGGTTTTAACTATGTACGAAAAAGATTATTTTCGATAGAGAAATATGTAAAACCAACTCACATTTCAATAAGGTCGATGAAATCACTGACTGGAACTTGAAGGTCAAGGGAGCGTTCAGTTTTCAGACGTAGATCAAGGGCTTGTATTGCGGGTACCTTAATACCCACAACACAACGTGTAGGCTGGAGAGTGTTTCTTGTTGTTGATGTTAAAGTTGTGGATGCGAATGAGGAGATTATCAGTGTGTTTAAGATATGCTCGACTGATTGTGCCTAAGAGTTTAGAAAGGTGTTTAGCAAGAATCCCTGAGAGTTAGTGAGAAGCACTATCTGTTCCAGAGGAGATGAGCCTCAGTGGAATTCCCGGCTTGTGAGTTTTTGGCAGGCCGTACATTCTGGCTGGGAACAGTGTGCAGAAGTTTCTTCCCTTGTTCTGAGTCCCTTATTATGAGGCGAGTCTTGCAAAGAAAAGTTTTGGGTAGGTTGTTCACTTGGTCTGTTGTTTTACTCTGTGTTGGTTTTAGGTGTTTCTCTTTTGAAAATCATCTTTTTTTTCCGCATATTTTTGGACTGCCTATTTGTTCCACACTTAGTGGCGAACTTATACATGGAATACCTAGAAGCCAAGCAATTTTCCTCTGTTATTTCCCCTGGTTCCATTATATTGACTACATTTTCATCATAACTCTCAAACGTATGACCGATTATATTCTCCAGTACAAGCTTAACCAGGTCGAGTCCTCAACTCAGTTTACATTAGTAGTCGATAATACTCTTCCTTTCCTTGATGTTCTCTGCAAAACGGCCAACAAACTTCGTTTTGTCTATCGAAAACCTACCATCCAACATGATCTTCTCTTCTACTCTCACCAAGACACCAAAATTAATGTGGTGTGATTATAGACTTCTTCCTTAGTTCCCTCCCGAATCTGTAGCAATGAATTCCTCAAGGAAGAATGCTCTTCTATCGAACAAGTATTTTCTAAACTTTTCTATCCTCGACACTTCATTATAGACAGCAGACACCGTGCATATAACGTCTTCAACTCGCCCTGACAAGATACTGCCGAGAGAAGATACATAGTCCTCCTAACCAACTCCTTTGCCAAACACGTATCCAGCCAACATCTTTTCATTACCGCATTCAAAGTATCAGTTTCCATATCAATCACCATCAAAGTCATCACCAGTAAGAAACACCATGAAGTTCAATCCTTTGCAGGAGTATACATAATCCCTTGCAACGACTGCAATCATACATGGGCAAGATATCCAGTTTCCTCTAAACACGCATCCCAGAACACCAATATGCAGGCAAAATGGGCAATTAAGGAATGCCTGCGTTCTACACGCAAACTTCCACAACCATTTAACATCTACAAAGACGCAAGACTCATCGCTAGAGAAGAAGACACTCACTATCCCAGAATCATGGAA
The DNA here is from genome assembly GCF_038502225.1 of Cherax quadricarinatus. Classification (NCBI taxonomy): domain Eukaryota; kingdom Metazoa; phylum Arthropoda; class Malacostraca; order Decapoda; family Parastacidae; genus Cherax; species Cherax quadricarinatus. The sequence continues at coordinate 20,877,911 of NC_091355.1, read as the reverse complement.
TCATCACTCATTTCTATATGTAAGAATTTCAAATAGAACAATGGCTTTAACAACATAGCTGAACCTCTTGCCAGGAAACCTCTTCATCGTTATTCAACATAACAACATGCCTACTTGGCCATCGCTTGCAGGTCCGTCTCAAATCCAACCATCTCAACATTCTCCACCTGACTCTCCAAGCATCCACGCTCCCTGTACATACTAACACTTAGGTAAATCTGTTTTGACTTGATAAAGTTCACTGTGTGGACGAAAAATAGTCAATAATGGATCGAATTATGCTGCATTTGTCTATTTTTCTATCGTGTCGGTATTTTACATCACTTATCTCCAGATACTATAATAAAATCGTTACTGCGATAGATGTTACAGTGGGCATTACGATAGATGTTACAATAGGCCTCTGTAAATTGGTTTGGGTTTTGGTCAGCTGGGTGAGGTGGTAGTTTAGGCCCTTAGACCTATGACTGGTGTCGAGACCAAACTTCACTGTTGTGCTTGATCAACTAGGTTGTTGTTGCTAGGTTACCACAGGCCTTCTTAATCCTCACAGCTGGACTAGTAACGGCAGAAGGTAATTGTCCAGTATTAAGGTTCATCTTCCTAAGTAAATAGTACATTTTAACTCCAAACCTTCAACGTTAGTGTAATTTAATAAATTCGAGATATGTTACTTTAATGGTTATTGTTGCCTATAATTTACTTATCATATTCCTAAAAATTTTGGAATGCCATTTATTTTTCTAGACCACTAAGAATTTTAAGCATCAAAATCTAAAATCTAAACAGAACTTATAAATAATATAAATGTAAACTACGTCAATTTCTATGCAATTCCATATAGGCATTTGACATTATTTTTTTTTTGAAATTTAAAAAGAATATTAAATATTAAGCTGAATTTAAATTTTTTATTATTTTTTACAATATTTTGGACTGTTGGTTTCCATGATATAAATTTCAGAAGAAACCGCTGGAAAACTGAGTTTTGAGACCAGAAAAGAGTCATTTTTTAATTAATTTTTGTTAACTCTGTGGTAATCTGATATTATCGCTCAGTGATTGACGTAGTTCTTTATACATACATATGCACAAGCATACATGTGTAAGTATATTCATTAGCCCTCACATATACACGCAAGGATACATACACGGATACATAAACACATGCATTCATGTACACACACATATATACAGGTATACAAAGGCACATACATACACACACATGCATATTTTCATTCGTATGTACACATGTATGTACATACATTCATGCAAGAATGCATACGTACTAAGAAATACACTCATATACACGTGCATACATACAAAACAGTACACATTTGTACATGCACACATATGCATACATTCATACCCACATGAATAAATATACTAAAGCGTATATACATACATGTACACATGTATACGAATATAAATACAGTTTTATATTTTGCTCTATTAAAATTTTATCACCACTGTGCATCCATAATGAGGCAGAGGAGGCTGGGCTTGTACAACACAGGGATAACTTTCTCGGTTCGCACACCGATAGAAATATCCAGTTAAAGTACCTAGGCCAGAGTCTCCGAGTATGTGCAGGAGTTCCCTGTATTTTTCCCCAGCCAATATTCTTATTACCGAAACTCCACTCAACATTACGTTTTCCGTTGCTTTGGGTTGTAGCTTCATACTTCCACGAGTAAGTTATTCTGTGATCCAGATATCTGTAATTACTTACTGGCAGTGAAAATCGAAGTTAGTTATATTAGGTATCCCTCAGGGGGCGCCTGTAAATAGTTGCCTGATTTGTTTACCTTCAGATTTTCTGTGCTGGAATATAGTAACTAGGGCAAGATTCTTGGAAATACTGGCATGAACAGGAGCTCTCTGACCAAATTTGTAGAACCAAGTCCAAGATTTCTGAAAAGTCTTCCAAACCTTCTAAAAAAAGGGGTGCGTCGTAAGTTGTTGTTGGTAGACTGAAATTCAAGTATGTAGATATACAAGGAGGAATAACATCTTGTAGGAGTGAGGAAGAGCCAGTTGTGAGTGTTGGAGAAGTTTGTGAGGCAGAGGGTAGAATGAAAGGGGGTAAAGCTGCTGGGATTGATGGGATAAAGATAGATATGTTAAAAGCAGGTGGGGATATAGTATTGGAGTGGTTGGTGCGTTTATTTAATAAATGTATGGAAGAGGGTAAGGTACCTAGGGATTGGCAGACAGTATGCATAGTTCCTCAGTATAAAGGCAAAGGGGCCAAAAGAGAGTGCAAAAATTGAAGGGGAATAAGTCTGTTGAGTATACGTGGTAAAATGTATGGTCGAGTAATTATTGAAAGAATTAAAAGTAAGACGGAGAGTAGGATAGCAGATGAACAAGGAGGCTTTAGGAAAGGTAGGGGGTGTGTAGACCAAGTGTTTACAGTGAAACATATAGTGAACAGTATTTAGATAAGGTTAAAGAGGTTTTTGTGGTATTTATGGATTTGGAAAAGACGTATGACAAGGTGGATAGAGGAGCGATGTGGCAGATGTTGCAAATGTATGAAATAGGAGATAGGTTAATGAAAGCAGTTTTTACGAGGATAGTGAGGCTCGGGTTAAGATATGTATGAGAGAGGGAGATCATTTCCCAGTAAAAGTAGGCCTTAGACAAGGGTGTGTGATGTCACCATGGGTGTTCAATAAATTTATAGATGGGGTGGAAAGAGTGAATACTCAGGTGTTGACAAGACGTGTGGGGTTAAAAGATAAAAAATCTAACAAAAGGTGGGAGTGGTCACAGTTGCTCTTTGCTGATGACACTGTGCTTTTGGGAGATTCTGAAAAAAAGTTGCAGAGGTTAGTGGATGAGTTTGGTAAGGTATGTAAAAGAAGGAAATTAAGAGTGAATATAGGAAAGAGTAAGATGATGGATAAAATTAGGTGACGAGAAATTTGATATCAGATTGGAGGATGAGAGTATGGAGGAGGTGAATGTATTCTGATATTTAGGAGTGGACGTGTCAGCAGATGGGTCTATGGAAGATGAGGTGATTCATAGAATTGATGAGGGGGAAAAAGGTGAGTAGTGCACTTGGAGTCTGTGGAGACAAAGAACTTTGTCCATGGAAGCAAAGAGGGTAATGTATAGGTGTGAAGCATGGGTGGTGAATGTTGCATGGGTGTGAATATAATGCAGAGAATTCGTAGTTTGGAAATTAGGAGGAAGTACGAGATTACCAAAACTTTTTTCCAGAGGACTGAGGAGGGGTTGTTGAGGTGGTTCGGTCATGCAGAGAGGGTGGATGAAAACAGAATGATTTCGAGAGTGTATATATCTGTAGTGGAGGGGTCGGCTTAGGTAAGGCTGGAGGGAGGGGGTAAAGGAGGTTTAGTGTGCGAGGGGCTTGGACTTCCAGCAAGCATGCGTGAGCACGCTAGATAGGAACGAATGGAGAAAAAAATTGTTTAGGACTTGACGTGCTGTTGGAGTGTGAGCAAGGTAACATATATGAAGGGATTCAGGGAAACTGGCAGGCCGGACTTGAGTCCTGGAGATGGGAAATACAGTATCTGCACTCTGAAAGATGGGTGTTAATGTCGTAGTTTCATAACTGCAATATAAGTGCGTCTCTCCCACCCTGCCTCGCTGAGAGATGGCCGATGTGTTAATATAACAATATAGGTACACAATAGGGGAAGGAAGTTAAGACCGTAACATCATTAGTTTCATTCTCCAATGTGCGGGTTATTAGTGTATTCCAGTCAGGATATTGTGCCTTTTTATTCTTTATGTAGATGCACAGCCATTTTTTACTTATTAGTGTGTGGAAACATTTCAATTAAATCATGTTAAATAAATCTGAGTTTGCCTTATCAGAACAACTTCAGTATTGGCTGATGCATCTTACGGACGAGACGGGATAAATTTTGTCAATATGTTAAATTAGCGAAATAAATTTTGGAATAATTAAAATTCTTTAGATAACTGTAAAAAACTTCTTCTGATTAGCTACAAATTTTCAGCCCTTGTGTGCTTTCCAGAGCACAAATTTAACATTGTAATTAGGCTACAAAGAAACCAATATACCAATGTTAATAGTGATAATGATGACTGTTCGGGAATCGGAGAAAGATTTTTCGGATGACTTCCTGTAAGTTCAGACTGAAATGAAAGTTAAGACACATATGCAACATCTGGAAATCTTTATTGTAGACGTTTCGCCATCCAGTGGCTTTATCAATACAGATTCTTGGACATAAGAAGACAGTAGAACTATATACAAAAGATGAGGTAATCAGTCCCCCAGCCTGAAATGCCTCGGCATGATAATGACTTTCTTTGCACTTGCAGATCAATATTGTAAATAAATAAATATTCATGGTAATAGATTCCTTATAATATGTCAGTCACACATCGTAAACTTTGCAAAGAAATAAAAATTGGAATTAAAATGTAAATTATATATTGCACTGAATTTTTAAAAACTCGAAATCATTTGATAGGTTTCAAATTTTTAGTTTAAAAGGACGCTTGGATGTCACTATAAATTTGGTTCATTTTAATTTTCAAGTTTTATTAAATAAAATGGTTTCCATGTAATAAGTAGAAAATGCTTCTTCTGATCGGCTTCAAACTTAGTATATCTGTGATAAACTTACACCTTGAAATGTTTTTTTTTCTAGTAAAAATATGTCAATAAGGATTTAAAAAAATACTAACTGAAACATTTTTCCCGGAATTGTACAGAATTTAAAACAAAATGGAACTGCAAAAAGAAAACTGAGATATCCATATACTAAAATTTTGGGTTTTTATGACATTTATAATATTTAAGAATTTAAATTCTGTTCATCTTCATGCCAGAGTCAACACTTTATTAGATACACTGCTATAGTCTCCCGTTAACTTCCTCTGTCCTTCGTTTATAACTTAAGAATGCCTTACCAGATCGGCTTCAAATTTTCAACCCTGGTAAAGTGAACCTAAGGAAAGGTGCGAGAAGCAATTGGTATGTGTGAGTTGCCCGCTTCCCAATTTTATATATACCATTTTCAAAGCAGGATTCCATGCGTCAACTTTAGAAAGCCTCTTCTGTCCGGCTTCAAAATCTAAACACCTGTTTATTCTGTTTAGAAGAATGTTGATAAATTAAACGAGTGTGTAGAGACAATTCTGTAACTTTTAGTCCCCAAATGTTATAATATTTTGCATTAAATAACTGGGTTATATTCCCTTTGATGCTGGTGATGGGCTTTTGATTCAAGGAACTGGAGTTATTCTCATCTTCTTTGGGTCGGAGAATAATGCCTTCAGATTCTATCATAGACTAAAACAAAACAGATCAGAACTCCATCACTCTTTATTTGCTGATGTTTAGGTACAAATTATTTAGTAATCCTCCCACTAGCAGAGGAACGCTTCTGCTGATCGTCTTCAAACTTTGTGTTGATGTATTTAGTGTGTTATTTTAATTGATTAAAATAGCTTTTGTGAAAAAAAACTCGAGAGTATTTCTTCCGATTAAAAATAATTCACTGGTTTAATTAATTAAATGTCCTCGAAAACGAACTTTTAAATGATTACCTAATTTTTTCTTCCAATTTTTCGTTTGTATTTCACAAATATGAGAAATCCTCATCCAATCATTATTAAATTTTTATCTCAGGTGCACAATAAGACGGGTAACATTATAAGAACAGCTGGTATGTGCAGGTACACTATGACAATAGTTATTGAACCCATTCTCTAAATTCTGGAATAGATCCCATACCTTCCAGAAGTCTCTGCGGGATTGGATCGTTAACAAGATGTCTTCCAGTTTCACAACGGCCAAGAGTAACATTTAAGTGTATATGTGTAAATCTGTCAATTTTGTGTGTAAAATAGTGTGAAATTTTCATCCCTATTAAATCATGTTAAAAATATTTGAGTCTACATCATTTAAAGGCGAGTTGGACCTGACTATGAATTCCTTGTTCGCCCAGTCCCAAAGCTGTGTCAGTTCTTCTCTTAGATTACTCGCCCAGTCCTGGCTGTACATCGTCGTCAGGATCGATCTGCTGTCCCCATGTCTCGTCTGTGGTTCTAGTAGTTGAAGTCTTTCTGTCGTCCTCAGCTTCTCTGCCTGTAGTAAGCAGTTCTCTGAGTATCCCACCTGTTTGAAAAAGTTCCACGTGTCCTATAGTGCTGTCTCAAATGTTTTTCCTCATTACAGATGCGTCGGATCCTAAGTGCTAAAGAGAAAGGGAGAGAGTGTTTCAATCTTGTTGGGTGTGATGACCAATGAATGTATTGGTGGGAGTTTCCTTGTTTATAATATATCCTGCTGTGTAGAAAGCGCTCGTCGTTGAGGTAAACCAAGGTGTCCAGGAAAGGCAATTCCTTGTCATTAGATTCCAAAGTGAATCTGAGTGAAGGGTTAGCCCTATTGGCCCAGTCCACTAATCTTTCTATGCTTTCGTCTCCTCCCTCGATGAGTACAAAAATGTCATCAATATATCTCTTGTAAAGTAGTGTAGGTGGGCTGGAGTCTGGCCGGTTTCGTTCTAACTTAGTGTACAAATATTTCGGCAACTGCTACACTAACAGACGCCCCTATTGCTGTGCCCGTCTTCTGTCTGTACACCACATTATCAAACTTTAGAATTGTGTCTTGCATTATATGTAGAAGGGCTTCTCTCACTAGGTTTTTGTTAGGCGGTCTTCGTATTCCCAATTCCTTGAGTTCTGTTCTGATCTTGTCCAGGTTTTCGGCATAGAAGTCCGCCACTGTTACTGCTGCTTCCTCCTGGGGTAAGGATGGATATAGCGACTCGATGTCGAGTGAGACCAGTCTTAGGTTGTCTGGGGCTTTTCCTATCTTCTTCCTCGCGTCTTCTAGGATTTTCAGGAAATGTGTCGTATCTTTCATTAAGTATCTTTGTACGTATGTAAATTTATCAGAACAACGTGGAATCATTGGAATCTGCGAAAACTAGAGAATTCATCTACTTAGCTACTGAAAGTTTTTTTTTTTAGCTCTTGAGGCTTCCAGAGAAGAGGCTTCGCGTTCCATTGTTACTGGGTTCCATAAGATCCCATTTGCCAGTTTTTTGAATGAATAGCAATTCCAGTTTCCATTTAATAAGTAAAGAATACCTCATCAGCTTCAAAAAATTTACTCTGATGCCTTCTGTACTGATATCCTATAAGTATAGAATGTTTAGGTATAAATTTAAAAAAATAAACGAGACTGCTAGAAAAGTTTAATAGATTTATTCGGGACAATTATTGGACAATGCCTTTTCTGATAGGCTTCAAACTTTCGGTGTTGATGGACTTTATGATAAGAAATCATGACTTTCAATTTCTGCTTTATTAATTTTAAATTGATAATCTATTAAATAAATTTATTTTCGTGTAACTAAAGAATAGCTCTTCTGGCTGGCTTCAAACTTTTAAGCACTGGTGAACCCTTATTGGAAGTATTTATTGTCTTGAAATGGTTGGGCTTTATATGTTCCAATTTAAAATTTTTATGGACTTATTTTTGAGTTTTTTAAGAATTTAATTTGATTAAATAAGTGATTTTTCTTAGAGGATTTTAAAAATTTTTTAATGTAATAGAAATATATCAATGAAACTGAGAAATATTTTATAGTTCTTAAAATTTACGAGTAAATAAACCTTTAAGTAATGTATGACTTGATTCCAAAGTTGGTACATTCTAAGCTACAGTATTCTCATCTTCCACAAACTTCTTCCTAGGCCTTTTTATATACTTTCCTAGGGTCTCGTCTGACAAGTGCAAGTGCCTCTATTAAATTTCATGTAGCCCACTCCCGATATTGGTTTTCTTGAGATAACGTTAAGGCAGGAGTCCTCAGATGGGCTTCCCAGCTCCGTCATTCGTGTATCCTACTTCAAAGAAACTTGGTATTGATAAAGTGTATTGATGCCATTTTGCCTCTTTTAATCTCGATATGGTAATGTAATGTTTTTCATTATATAATTGTAGTATCCTTCATACTGGTGAGGTGTTCTTGACTTAAGGGACTGGACTTATCCACTCCCTTACTTGGATCGAATCCGAATGCCTCCCATTTCATCGGCGCTGTATAAACCACTTCTGGTTTAGTTGTTTTTACCTGGTTAAAGCAGCTCTTATCGGCAGACTCGGTGGACTCATCGCATGATATAAGTGAATAGTGTTTTGGGCATATTCTGTGGGTGCCTCCAGCATTGTCGTAAAAAAAATGCATTATGTATCCAGTGCTTAAGTTGGTCATTCTTTGGGAAAAATGACTGTGGTAGCCCGAATTTGCCCTTTTTTATGGCAGAAATTGGGAAAATTGAATACTGTACTTCTTATTCGATAATTTCTGATTGCCTCGTCTTACTGGGTTCAATCTTCAACGCTAATAACTTCATATTGCAATTTCTGAGAGGCTTCAGACGTATGTGATGGTGTTTTCTAAAGGTGCTGTTCACTGAGATAACAATAGAATGTCTCTTCAATATTCTGTCAGAGCTAATGTTCCTTAGTGGAAAGTTTGAATTAGATTTGGGCTCAATATGTCGTAATTCCCCGTTTTTTATTGAAACTGAGATATTAATTTCCATGTGATGACTGGTGAATACTTCCTTTGCTAAGCTTAAGTCTACAATGGTACTGTTTAGCTACATTATAGGCTTATACACGTTAGGTGCCTCTCCCCTTACCTTGTGTGCATTGAGGTATAGTAGGCTAGGGTTGTGCCTTGTGGTACTACTTTTCTCGGACTCCGCAGCTGACTCAGCGTCAACTTACAGAAAAATCTGTTTAGTTTTTATGTATTCTTGTTGATCTCTACTACTGATATTATTTGATACAAAAGTGTTATGTTAATTTTCAAATTAAGTTTGGCAGCTTTAAATCTCCTGGGAGGATAATATCTGGTGCATTATTTTCTAGTTCTAGACATTTATCAAAGATTCGTATGTATTCAGTGGAATTATTTTCTGTTGCTGACGGCTATGAGAATGTGAGAATAATTACCAAGTGTGACTGACACGCATCTCACCAGACCAGAAGTAAGACTTTCAGCCTGACAGCAGCCCGTTTTGTTGAGTGTAAAAAAAAAACAGATAAATGTTGATTGAACTTGAAGAATTATAATTTTGGTAGTGGGAATGATGGAGAATATGTTCGTAGAAAATTTATTCCAAGAATTCAACGTTTCGGTGATAAATCCTTCATCATCTCCGGGAATCTTGTTCAGAAACATGATGTAATATCGTATAAAAAATATTACGTAATATAAATTACAATACATCTGAGCCCAAAAAAAAAAAAAAAAATTAAATAAAATTAGGTACACATACCAGTAAGGAGTTGACGCTGTGTGTGTGCATGATCTCCCATGACCTCCCATGATCTACCATGATCTCCCATGACCTCCAATGATCTACCATGATCTACCATGATCTCCCATGACCTCCCATGATCTCCCATGACCTCCCATGATCTCCCATGATCTCCTATGATCTCCCATGACCTCCCATGGCCTCCCATGATCTACCATGATCTCCCATGACCTCTCATGACCTCCCATGATCTACCATGATCTACCATGACCTCCCATGATCTACCATGATCTACCATGATCTCCCATGACCTCCCATGATCTCCCATGACCTCCCATGATCTCCCATGACCTCCCATGACCTCCCATGATCTACCATGATCTCCCATGATCTACCATGACCTCCCATGATCTACCATGATCTCCCATGATCTACTATGATCTCCCATGACCTCCCATGATCTCCCATGACCTCCCATGACCTCCCATGATCTACCATGATCTCCCATGATCTACTATGATCTCCCATGACCTCCCATGACCTCCCATGACCTCCCAGGGTCTCCCATGACCTCCCATTGTCTCCCATGACCTCCCATGACCTCCCATAACCTCCCATGACATCCCATAACCTCCCATGACCCCCCTCCTTACGACCATGTTTTCGTATATTTTTAAAATTTCTCATGTTCTGCTAATGAGTATATTAATTTCTATTATGTAATAAGTTTGTTCAATATTATGTCATGTTTCTGAACATGATTCCTGAAGATGGGGTGAACTTATCATGGTAACGTTAAAACCATTTAGTGGTATAAACCTTGGTAATAAATACCGACAAGTTGGTTTAGAAAGACACTTAAGCAAACACTATAACATATTTATTAGAAAACGTTTCGGTCCTGGGACCTTGATCAAGGTCCCAGGACCGAAACGTTTTCTAATAAATATGTTATAGTGTTTGCTTCAGTGTCTTTCTAAACCAAAATCATTTAATAAATATTCTATGAAGATATTTTCGGTTACCACCTGCAAAATTAAAAAAAAAATATATATATAATTTTGCCTCCCTATTTTTATAATCGGCAGGAGATAGATATTAATAACTACTTTCTTTAGTATTCCCGGGTCTCAGCATAGAACTTTACCTGGAGTTTACCTGGAGAGAGTTCCGGGGGTCAACGCCCCCGCGGCCCGGTCTGTGACCAGGCCTCCAGGTTCATAAGAACTTTTAACTCCGAGTTATGCAGCAGACGCCAATATTCGTTTCAAATACTGACTTCACAGGTTCAAAGACTCGAGATGTTTTTAAAAATTTTAAGAAAATGAAACGAAGAAAATCCAAGGAGATAATTTTGTAAAAGGATTTTTTTTTTTATTTTAGAGATAAGGATTTATATAGTTATAGAGGTATAGACGTGATCCAATGTGACCATGCTACGTATATACATTTTCCTCCAGTAGTTGTTATAGTTTTGATACAACTCACGAGAAACATCACGAGAAATATTATTTATCCTTCTTGGGATAGATATGAAAAACACCAAGAAAACGCACGACATCTGAATCACAGTAAACGTACGTGACCGCAGTGAGAAAAACAGAGACACTGGCAAGAGCAATCAAACGTGTGTTTGAGCATGGACACAACTGATTTCTCAGAGGCTTGATGCGCACTCGTGTGTGTGTATGACCCATGAATCGTGATTAAGTCCTCACGAACCAAGGTGTGGAGTGCAATAGGAGTGAATTGGATTGGCAAGGAAACAAGTGACTAGGCTGAAGGTCCGAACTCAATCGAGTGGGCAGTGTCCCAGACCAAACTGACGAATGACGAATCGAGTTAACTCCAGCCAAACTACTCACCCGGTCTGTCTCTGGCAGGCCTTGATCCACCTTGATCCACTGGTCGAAGACCGGCCAGCGGGGGCACTGACACTCCGAACAACCTCTAGGAAGGTAGGTAGAGAAGGGAGCAGTTAATTAAGAGGCAGCTAAGAGTAAGTGACCATGCTGGAACATTACCTCACAACTGTACGCCATGACATTACTCAGGATACATCTTTACCCAAAATAACCATAAAACCTACTCTAAGACCTATGCACATACATAAACTGGTATAAGCTATGAATCAGCATCCCGAACTTCAGTGGTGATAAACTGCTCTTAACCAGTCATTTTAAAATAATTAAAAAAATGGGTAGAGCTTTGAGGACTTGTGAAGCTCGATAGGTAAGGTTCTGTCGCTCACAGCACCAAGATATTACTCTTAATTTTGATTATCAATTAATGTTTTCAACAGAGTTTCTCTCTCAAATTGGGGCCAACTCTTTCTTACCTGTGACTTCTTACTCCATCATTCCTATACACGTTATTTGATATCCAGGCTTCACTGCCCAAAAATGTGCCTTGCATTTGTCTATCTAAGAGGCCTCAAACATTCTATTTGTTTCACTAAAGAGGTTTGTGAACACACTCCTGTTCTCTCTTGCGCTGGTTGTGTTCATAGTGGTGAGAGCTGCTGTAAGATTGGTCCTGCTTTGTGAATATCTTCCTAAATCTCTCTGCCATGTAAGTGTACTATAACATCAGTTGTCTAACTCCCTCTGTCATGTAACTGTACTGTAACATCAGTATCTTTCTAACTCCCTCTGCCATGTAATTGTACTGTAACATCAGTTTTATTTCGTTTGCATCCAAGTATCATGCTGTCGAGAATAATGGATATCATGTCCCAGTGTATCTCGTAATCATCCCCAACAACAATATACCTTTTCATATGTATATTACTGTACAACTTTGTCCCCTCTCACAGCTTACCTGAGAGTCTGTGCAAGGTCAAAGCTAATTGTTGAGTATGAGTGGTTTGTATATTTGTAGCTTAAATTAATTTTAAATAGTTTATTGCTTCATATTTTAGAGTAATAAGGAAAACGTTTATTAACATTATGTAAATTCATGTCTTAACAAAACGTCTTTGTTCAGAAGTTATCTTGCCAGACGGCAGTCTCTCTGCCACCAGACACGGTGATTTGTTTTGGCTTCACAGTGAGTGTGTGTGACTGTGACTTAAGGAGAGAAAGTGACTCACCCTTACTCAGCCTCACTATACTATATCTACCTAGACTATATATAAATCATTGAGCCAGTTGTTGAAACATTTGAAATACCTGCTAACTAGATGCCTGTGTTATTAAAGTTTAGGATTAATCTGTTGGGGAAATTAAATAATTAAACTTAGGCAATGTGAATAACTTTACAATATTATTTAACTGTACTCACCGTACTGTGTTTCTACTTTGAATTTAAAACGTTTTTCGCTATTTTTAATTTCTTTTCCTTTAAAGTTTTAATTACTTACACAACTAACCAGCACATGAGAGGCTGAAGCATGGACTATAAACCAGTTCTATATGCGGGTTATTTGTGTATTGTTCCAGTCACAGTATTGTGGCTATTTATTTTTCAGTTACTTATAGGTAGTCTATAGCCATCACTTTTAGGATTTATTTTACCAGGTCCACTTACCGTTCCAGAACATATTTTTTTGGAAATTTCATTCTGTGCAGAGCTATGTCAAGGTACCAAGTTCATGGCTTGATGAAGCTGAACACTGAGCGAATAGTTGACCCAATACACAAATAACCCGCACATAAAAGACAGAAGCTTACGACGACGTTTCGGTCCGACTTGGACCATTGACAAAGTCACACTAACAGAGGTGGAGCAGGACGGCTATATATAGGCAGGAAGAGGTGGAGGTAGTAGTAGTGGTAGTAGTACAAGAATTGTATATAATACAATTCTTGTACTACTACTACTACTACTAGTAGTAGTAGTAGTAGTAGTAGTAGTAGTAGTAGTAGTAGTAGTAGTAGTACTGGTAGTAGTAGTGGTAGTAGTAGTAGTAGTAGTAGTAGTAGTAGTAGTAGTAGTACTGGTAGTAGTAGTGGTAGTAGTACTACTACTACTACTACTACTACTAGTAGTAGTAGTAGTAGTAGTAGTAGTAGTAGTAGTAGTAGTAGTAGTAGTAGTAGTACTGGTAGTAGTAGTGGTAGTAGTAGTAGTAGTAGTAGTAGTAGTACTGGTAGTAGTAGTGGTAGTAGTACAAGAATTGTATATAATACAATTCTTGTACTACTACTACTACTACTACTACCACTACTACTACCTCCACCTCTTCCTGCCTATATATAGCCGTCCTGCTCCACCTCTGTTAGTGTGACTTTGTCAATGGTCCAAGTCGGACCGAAACGTCGTCGTAAGCTTCTGTCTTTTATGTGCGGGTTATTTGTGTATCGTTCCAGTCACGGTATTGTGCCTTTTTGTTATTTAGTTGACCCAATAACAACTACTTGTACATGTCTTCTTCACATCTGCATCTCCTCACGACTCACGAAATCGTAATGACACGATTGCAAACAAACCACACCACGTTGTGGTCACAGTGGTGTCTATGCTATCCTTCCTATTTTCTACAAATATACCTAGCTGGATGAATCTTATTGTGGCTAGCTGGTCCAGTGGCTAACGCGTCGGTCTGGAGTTTTATGACTGCGGGTTCAAACCCCACCCGTAGTATGGTTTGCATCTCCTCAGTTTGTTGCTATTGCAACTTTGTGGGTTTTTTCAAGTACAACTTCCAGTACCATCGGCATCTTCTTGATCCTAGCGGCTGCCCATCTCTGAGTGAAAATATAAATAATTTATATAAAGAATTACGCTATTCCTCTTTTTAATGTTAGTTGAAGCTTTTCTAAAATTCCGATCATCCATATTGGTATATTCTGTTGAGCTTTTGCGTATGATACAAACTCGTCTGGCTTCATCTGTGGAAGTTACCATTGTCTTGACACTGTTGTTCACTGAGTGTTCCTCTGTCTTCCTCAGAGTCTGTTTTATCAGTCTGTGTTTTGTGTGGTGCTTTCATTAACTGTGGCAGGTGATGAATGCTACCAGCTGTGGTAGGTGGTGGTTGCTACCAGCTGTGGTAGGTGGTGGTTGCTACCAGCTGTGGTAGGTGGTGGTTTCTACCAGTTGTGGTAGGTGGTGGTTGCTACCAGCTGTGGTAGGTGGTGGTTGCTACCAGCTGTGGTAGGTGGTGGTTGCTACCAGCTGTGGTAGGTGGTGGTTGCTACCAGCTGTGGTAGGTGGTGGTTGCTACCAGCTGTGGTAGGTGGTGGTTGCTACCAGCTGTGGTAGGTGGTGGTTGCTACTAGCAGTGGTAGGAGTTGGTTGCTGCCAGCTGTGGTAGGTGATGGATCGTAACAGTTGTGGTAGGTGGTGTTCGTACCAGCTGTGGTAGATGTTACCAGCTGTGGTAGGCGGTGTTCGTACCAGCTGTGGTAGGTCGTTGATACTAGTTGTGGGAGGTAGTGGTGGTGGTTGCTGCTAGCTGTCGTAGGTGGTGGCTGCTACTTGTTGTGGTAGGTGACGGTTCCTACCAACTGCGACAGGTGGTGGTAGGGATTGCTACCAGCTGCATCAGGTGGTGGTAGTGACTGAATTTCATAACTTTGTCTTCAGTTACTTCACAACGTGGCGTAATCAAACCATAATGTGTTATCTGTAGGTAAGTCTTGAACAATGAGTTATTCAAGCAGAACAAGCTTAGAAGGAAAGCACAGTTCACCTGTGAACAGTGAGCTGTTTGTTCCGTGCGGCTAGCAACACTCGATTCATATTTCGTAGCTTGGAGGATTGCAAAAGAAGCAATACACCATTCTGGAGTTTATCTGGAGAGAGTTCCGGGGGTCAACGCCCCCGCGGCCCGGTCTGTGACCAGGCCTCCTTAGGTCAGTGTCCCAGGATGCGACCCACACCAGTCGACTAACACCCAGGTACCCATTTTACTGATGGGGAACATAGACAACAGGTGGAAAGAAACACGTCCAATGTTTCTACTCTGGCTGGGAATCGAACCCAGGCCCTCACCGTGTGAAGCGAGAGCGTTAACCACCAGGCCACCAGAGCCATTGGTGAGGAATTGGTAAAACCAGCAGCCTCGACAGTTTGTGGTACTGAAGCTGCAGAGAAAATTGAAGCGATACCTCTGTTAAATGGCACAGTGAGTCAACGAATTAAGGACAGGTCGCGTGATGTAAAAGGCCAGGTGACTGCAGCCATAAAAATATGTGGACAGTTTAGTCTACAGGTGGACGAGTCTACGGAGGTTAGTGATAATGCACAACTAGTGGCATACGTACGGTATCAAGGTCCAGGCATACGTACGGTATCAAGGTCCAGAAGACATTGGAGAGGATTTTTGTTTTGCTGGTCATTACACAACACAGCTGGAGGAGATACTTTCAAGATTGTTGTCTCATTCTTCAAGAAAGAATGGTTTCGAACATTAAAATGGTATAAAATACCGACAGATTGTTAGGTAAGACACATATGCAACAGTTAGGTATCTTTATTTCGAAATAAAGATACCTAACTGTTGCATATGTGTCTTACCTAACAAGAATGGTTTCACTGTACTCAGTGTTTGTGTGTGTTGGTGTGGTACACCAGCAATGTTAGGAGTACATCCAGATGTGTCTGTAAGAGTGAAAAATTGCATAAAATGCGAAACGAGAGAGATTTTTTTGGTTGAAAAAATCATTTGGCCCAAAAAATCTCAGATTCAGCATGAATAATGTAAGTGACTTATTTTGGCAATATATTTTACTGAGATTAACACCTTGAACACTTCAATGCAAAGTGGCAACCAGACCTTAGTTTGGTTGCCAGAGAAACTAACAGCAGTCAAGAGAAAACTGAACTTTTGAAAGAGTACAAATGAAGCTGGAAAGACTGCATGATATCCATCCTTGAGTGCACTTCTGGAGGACGAAACATTCACTCATCCAGGTTAAAATCATCATCGTGGAATATATTTCCAAGCTGATCACAGTCTCTGACCACTTTATTCCAGAGAATATGATATTCACTTGGGTAAGAAAGTCCTTCAACATTGATTCTCATTTTTTTAGCTTGAGCTTGCTACCACCTGCAGTTCATAAGACCGCCATCCCCACGAGCCCCTTTGGGGCGGGGCAGATGGCAGACCAGAGGCCTAGCTTCTCCCTACGAGCCCCGTGAGGGTGGGGACTGTGGCTAGGCCTGGGGACACTTGGTCCCAAAGATGAGGGGGTACTTGTACCTCCTCCCATGGGAGACATAGGTCTTGAGATACTCCCCAGATAGGGAGCCAAGGCCGGGTCACCACTACTTGGAAAAGACCCGGGCCGGGAGAGTACCGGCGAATAAGAAAAAAAAAATTGATTCTCAGGATCTACCTGACGATGTTTCCAACTCCAACCAACTACAGGAGCAACTCAATATTCGGAATGACGAAACACTTCATTATGATTATAAAAGGCAAAAATAAACCACTGAGTTCATTCTGGATAATTTTACAAAGAAACACAGTCTTGAAGGTGAAGCCTTGAAGCTGTACCATCCCTTTGTTACAACTTTGGCGTGTGTATGGCAGAATTATCAATACTCACGATCACAACGTACAGAAACCATCTCCAGCCAGAACATCACACAAGACAGTCTGTCATGTAAATCATCCTGATTTGAGGAGCTCGTTGCTGTATAATCCTCCGGGTTTAGCGCTTCCCCCTTGATTATAATAATAATGAGGAGCTCGTTAAAACCATGCAGTGCCATGGATCTCAGTAATTACTGACACACAACTCAGGGAACGGTTGGTGCTTATTAAGCTCCACTTATGCGTTAACTACTGGGCCAGTTGTCTCCAGGTATTGTCCTATCCTCCATAGGGAGGTTAGCATGGGCCGTTGCGTGATTGCTTTACAATCGTGATAATACGATTTCTTAAGTTACTGACACATCCCCGACGATACTCAGAGTCGTCCTACTGAACAGCTGTTAATTTCTTACGGATATTATTTTTAATTTCTATTATTCACATTAATATCGCCATTTAAATTTTTTTTTGTCTTTTTTTGGCCAAAATAATTATTTGTCATTTATGTTACAAATTAAGATTATGAACATATGAGTGATATGATGTGACGTGACATGACATAAAGTGACATGACCTGACAGGACCTGACGACTTGGAGAGATGTAGATTCTCGATAGGATTTTGGGTCACTGCCCCAAAAAAAATAAGAACCGCTTAGATAATGGTTGCTACCAGCTGCTGCAGGTGGTGATAGTGGTTGCTACCACCTGCAGAAAGTGGGGATTCTGGTTGCTACCAGCTGATGAAAATGGTTATAGCAGTTGCTACCAGCTGCTGAAGGTAGTGGTAATGGTTGGTACCAGCTGTGAAGGTGGTTGCTACCAGCTGAGGCAGGTGGTGGAAACCATTTACGGCAGGGGGTGGTTACCAGCTGCCAAAAGATTGAAGTTGCTACCAGCTGAGGTAGGTGGTTCGATGTTACTATCTTCGGCAGGTAGTGGTGGCTACCATCTGCGGAGATGGCGGTAGTTGGTGTTTGCTACGAGATGTGGCAGGTGATGGTGACTACCATCTGCGGTAGCTGGTGGGTACTACCAGATGCGGCAGTTGGTGGCACCAACCAGCTGCGGAGGATGGTCTTGGTGATTACCAGCTGCGGCAGGTGGTAGCGGCCGGCATCAGGTCCACCAGGAACATTTTGTTCAACTTAAAGTTGCCCTCTCGTTCCCCCAATACTGAAATCCCCCCTCCCCGCCCCCCTCCCACCTGTGACTCGCCTGGGACTAACCTACGGTCACCTGGGACCACCTGTGACTCACTAGTACATGGGACCTACCTGCGACCACCTGGTGCATATTTGGCTCAAGTTGGGACCCTCTTTATCTACTTGGGGACCACCTGAAATTAGCTGGGACCACCTGTGAGTTAGTTAAGACCACTTGGAAACCCTTTGGGATCAGTTGGGACTACTTTGAGCCACCTGTCGCCTGCTTTCCATCACTTGAAATCGCCTCCAGTCTTACGGTATCCATCTGAGACCATCTGAGGCCTACTCAGAAACTTGTGCGATCCCATGCAACCACCCGAATTCTACCTGGGACTCGATACTGGTCCGTGGAGACCAGCTGAGGCCACCTTGTATGTACTGTGGATGACTTCGGACTACCTGGGAAATCCTGGAGAATCAGGACCCATCTGAAACCGTCTCGGATCACTTACAATCGCCTGGGACCACCTGGGAGCAGCTAAGATCAACTGGGATCACCTGGGACTCTCTTGAAATTATTTTGAACTGATTTGTAGCCACCTACACCCACCTGGGACCACCTGGAACCACCTGGGACTCTCTTGGAATCATTTTGAACTGATTTGTAGCCACCTACATCCATCTGGGACCACCTAGAACCACCTGGGACTCTCTTGGAATCATTTTGAACTGATTTGTAGCCACCTACATCCACCTGGGACCAACTGGAACCACCTGGGAATTATCTGTTACCACCTTGGGCTTTGATTATTATTATTTTTAATATTTTGTTTTTTATCGTTGGGAAACGCTAAACCCAAAGGGGTCATAAAACACCTGGGAAATGGGAGGGAATGCGATTGATAAGAGGACGGGGAGGGTAGCTCCAATTCCTTGGATCAAAAGCGTTTCACTATCCTCGAAGCACGCATGAAAATTTTGTATACAGGAGAGAGAGAGAGAGGATGTAGAGATGTATTTGTACTGCAGCTACCACAACCATTACCATTACTGTAACCATTATTACTACTACTACTATTAGTAATAATACTTTCACTACCACAACTGCTACCAGATTTCTTACTATAACCATTACCACAGACAGCACTGCTGCTACTACCAGTACTGCAACTACTGTCTTTTCAACTACAGCGTTCCAAGATGATGGTCATGACATACTTCGTTTGTGCTTTTTGAGATTCCTTTAAATTTGTTTTTATTATTTGCAAGTGGTAGTGGTAACCGTAGTACTTCCAGTACTACGGTTACCACTACAGCTAAAACTATGGTTATTTCTACTACCACAACTACCACTATCTCTACTATTACTACCACCACATTTACAACTACCAAAACAGGAATAAAGGGGGATGTATATAGTGCGATAAAATTATCTAGCCAAGACAGGACTCGCAGCAATGGTTTTAAGTTGGAAAAATTCAGATTCAGGAAGGATATAGGAAAGCACTGGTTTGGTAATAGAGTTGTGGATGAGTGGAACAAACTCCCTAGTATCGTCATAGAAGCTAAGACGTTGTGTAGTTTTAAAAGTAGGTTAGATAAATACTTGAGTGGGTGTGGATGGGTGTGAGTTGGACCTGACTAGCTTGTGCTAATAGGTCTGATGCCGTGCTCCTTCCTTAAGTGTATGTGACCTGACTTGGCTAGGTTGGGTCATTGGCTTCAGCCCGTGGGAGACTTGGACTTGCCTCGCATAGGCCAGTAGGCCTGCTGCAGTGTTCCTTCTTACATTCTTATGTTTTTACCATTACCTCTACCACTGCCACTAGCAATACCTCAGCTACTGCAACTATTATTGTCACAAATACTGTTACTTGTATCACTCCTGATATCACTACCACTATTTCCACGTCTATCACTTATACAAATACCTCCACTAATTCCACTAATGCAACTACTACTACTACTACTACCACCACCACCACCACCACCACTTTCGCTGTCTTTGTGACAAATAGCACCATTAGAACTACTACTTTCACTATTAATGTGGCTAGCATGACAATGGCTGTGCCTGTCATAATGTCATTACCTCTACTAACACAGTGCTGACACTGACACTGCAGTGTTAGCACTGGACTGTGACTCGCAAAAACGTAAAGGTTGCAGTGAAATAAATACCCGAATCTCGATTACCAAAACATCTTGAAGTGAACTTAATAACATCTAGGTGAGTACAAATAAGAAGTATGTGTCTTGCGCTCGGATACTGAGGATCGAGCCTCCAGCACCTCTTGCGCTGAATGATCCACATAGTTTTAATGTTTAATTATATTAGGCACCTAATATCATAAGAAACTAGCGTACATATTGTTAGCCATCTAAATACCGTTAAAAAACAAACATGATTTGTCGTACCTAAATTGAGAAATGTAAATACCTGATCATGGGGATTACAATATACAAAGTAATGCTCAGTCCTTTCTTTAGTTTTCTATATGATATTTCAACAATAGTACTCTTTTGTGTAACATCTTTTGTTATTAAAATGTAGGAATATAATATGCGTAACAACTACCTTCATGATGATTACCTGAGTTCCAGGAATAATGGCCAAGAATAATGGCCAATCTTGCAGGAAAACATTAAGAAATTGCAAGATAACGAGGATCTTGGGTAACAGCTATTTTCTTTATAATCACCTGAGCTCCTAGGCCAGAGCAACGTATAAACCGGCACAATAATTAGTAATAATTGTACCCAAGAGGTGGCAAAGATTGTCCTGAAATGAGTGTGGTACTATGTTCTCGTCCACCTTCAAGGATTTGTTTAAAACAAGACTTGTTATGACTGTCGAGACCAGCACAGGTGTGAGTTGTACCATGTAGGAGGTACGTTAAGGTATATGTTGGTGAAAGCCTGGAGCTTGAAAAAGCTCACGAGCGAACACAAATACACTTGCAGTAAAGACAAAACTATTTGCGTAATATATCGTAAATCGCGAGGGCACTTAATAGGATGGGAAGATGCGAAGTTGGTCCTGAAGAATAGAACAGAAATATCGTTACTCAAAGCTACAATGATCGTAGTTTACGAAACTTAGATTGCCGCAGAAACGGGTAGTTTACTGATACCCCATATCCTTCCTGTGGACAAGAACGCAAGAACATATTGATACACAAAATGCCTAGGAACTAGACCCCAAAAGTGTTTACAGGAATACTAATGGATTTGTATCTTCAGTTCACTTATTTGTTACAAGCAAATCTAAGAAATCTGCTTAATATGTCTGATATTTTATTTTAATTAATAAGATAGTATAATAACCTATATGCCTCACTGTATGGATAATTAAACACATAGTGTTCGTGATAATGACCATTAAGCTGGCCACATACTTTGCATTTGGTTTGATCATCATCTGTGTCAACCAAACTGCCAGAAGTATTTGAAACTAAGTCTAAGACTGTCTACTTCATCAGTCAGTATGTTCACATTGCAAGTTGCTCCAAGTACGTACTTATCCACGTTCATGTTATCATAGTGGGTTATAGATGTACTCAGGCTTCTTAGTGTTATAGATGTACTCAGGCTTCTTAGTGTTATAGATGTACTAAGGCTTCTTAGTGCATTCCTTCAACATTTAGTTTCATTATTTATTTCTTTCCATAGTTCACCACTCCTCTCCTTTCTACCAAGAGATATAAAAAAAATTGTCAAAACGAAGATAGAGGTTCTGAAGAGGAATCTAGCCTGGTGTCTGCAAAATCTATTAGTTACATCAACAGAGTTATAACGGCTATTTAGGCTTGTGAATCACTGGCAACAGTAGCCTAGTTGAGCATGAAGTCTGTCTCCCAGAATAGGAAAATTCTTGAATCCCGTCACAAGTGCGTTATATAGTTAACATTTTTACTCTTGTATTCGAAATTCAATGTTATGAAACCAAACAAACTGCAGACCTTCCTTCTATGTTGTTTAATATTCCTAAAGTAATGACTTTCTAAGGTTGTGTTCTTCCTGGGTTTCGGCAAGTACGTTTTCAAACTTATTTTCATGGAAGAAATCACGATAAAACGCTTGATTGTTCTAAACGTATCTGCGACCACTACGTCTGTGATCACTACGTCTGCGACCACTGCGTCTGCGACCACTGCTCCTACCACCACTGCTCCTACCACCACTGCTCCTACCACCACTGCTCCTACCACCACTGTTCGTTTTACAAAAAAACGCGATATCTAATAATAAGAGAGATCTCCAGTGAATACTAGAAAGGACTGCCCTTCTAGCATCCAGCCTGTTACTGGGTTTTTGTAACAAGTAGTCAGTATCCTGGTCCAATTATCCATTAGAATTTAGTAAGATTCAATAGTGCTTCAGGATTACAACCTTTTAGGCTACTAACTAAAGAAATTAAAATTTAATAAGTTTATTAATAGCAAAGTTGTCTAGGCGTATAATATCAAAGTAAATTAAAGTAATTAATTGAATTTAATATAGGATACAAGTTCCTACACTTCTCTCGTGTACAGTAGTATTGTGCTGAAGGCACATATCACATCTTTATGGCTTTTAAGTACCCTCTGGTACATTGTTAGCATTTAATAACATAATTCAAATATATACAAGTAAGTTTGTGTGTATATGTGTAAGTGTTCTAAGTAGTTAGCTATGTCTCAAGACTCGACTAGACTTAACCAGTGACTGACTAAAAGTCCTTACATAAACTAACTTCTTGACCAACCTGGCAATCAGAACAACTTGCCTGAACAATAAAACGACTGTTAAGCCGAACAGCAATATAACAAGAATCAGCGACACAGAATCAGGAACAAGGAGATAATATAACGACACTAAGTAGGGACCATCTGCAGATCACAAAAATCACAAAACTCCCATACTACTGAATCTAAGTTCAGCATTAGAAAATCCCCGACTGTGACAGTACACAGATACCAGTACAAATTAGGTCAGAAGCTACAGCTCAGGACCTGAGTTTCTCAGAGTGTCTATGAGACACACAACCTCAGTATGTCGAAAATCAATAAGTCTAGGCCATGCTCTGTGAACAGAGTTGTACACAACCAACAAGAAAGCGACAGAGACTATCTTTCAACAAGGGCCAGCAAGGGAGAGCTGGGGAGGCACGTCTTGGAAGCAACGTCAAATAGACAAGAGCGAGCCAAGGCCAGGCAGTCTCTCGCCCAGGTGAGGTGTGATCACCCCACCCTGATCACATAACTCTCCATGGACTGCTGCTGCCCAGCAACACAGAGAAGCCTGCAGTGAAACAAGCAGAGCGGTAGTTAGACAAGGCCGTCAGCTACTTAACACTCACGAACTATGAGCACTGAATATTATATAAATGTTACATCCTACCTAATAATATAACTATGTCAAATAATAATATAAAACAATATATTTATGATTTAGCTAATATCGCAAATATAAACAATATAAAATTATATGAACAGGAATTACACATTATATACATTGTGACCCAT
Source organism: Cherax quadricarinatus (assembly GCF_038502225.1). Taxonomy (NCBI): domain Eukaryota; kingdom Metazoa; phylum Arthropoda; class Malacostraca; order Decapoda; family Parastacidae; genus Cherax; species Cherax quadricarinatus. The sequence goes on along the minus strand of NC_091355.1, from coordinate 20,854,468 downwards.
TCAGGGGTCACAATACCCCCCCCCCCTCCCGGCACGACAAACGGTCGCACTAAGAGTTGCATTAGTGTCTTTCACATTATTACTCTTGTAAGAACTCATGTCACTAATAAACAATGTAATATCAACAAATCAGAGTCACTCTTGTGTCAAGCACTTCTTACATTTTACAGTGTCTATTTCACTATAGTTATGCCCCTCATACTAGGGCAGTACACAACGTATCATATCTCTGTATACTTGTGGTTATGCACTTCAGTGTAGAGACAGGATAGCGTAGAAAGGCGACACGTAGAGGCTCGATTGTAGTAGGGGAGACTGTATATTAGAACAGCAGTCTTGTGCGATAGACAGGAGACGGCATTCCACTCTTAAGTAGTGGTAGTGGAATGCAAGTCAGTATGGACATTTGCATATGAGAAAGCTTGAGTACAGTAACTTAAGGTGTGTATAGAGTGAGGTGGCTGCAGCAGGACTGTGTTCCGCCAATCAGTAACTAGCATCGCCCACACAACACTACACACTCAACACTCAGCTTCTGTCTCCAACTGTCTCCTTCCCACACCAACATATATCACCACTACTGTGAATATGTAAATAGAATAATTAGACATGAGAATACATAGTTAACATGGGCTTGATAGATTACGTTACTATACTGAATTTGACGTAGCAAGTAACAAAAGGTATTTGGGCATAAAATGACGTTAATTTAAATGTAACAATGGTAGTTAAGGACGTGACAGAGCGTCAGCAATTACATTACAATGATCACTGATATGTTGTATACTAATAGAGTATGGCTGGATTCTGAGAGTCCACCTCATGATCCTAGCATTTTTACTCTTCATTGTGTTTATGTAGGTGAGTGGATTGTGGTCTGAAAAAAACGTTAACTTCAAATGGGGAAGTGCCCAAATACACGTCAAAATGTTCCAAGGACACCACAAGAGCTAGAGCCTCTTTCTCAATATGGCATAATTTTTCTTGTGTCATTTGAGCTTAGATGAATAGTTACATATAGGATGGAGAATGTCAGTGGATGTTGACTGTTGGAGCAGCATAGCACCCACTGCATAACCACTCGCATCTATATTTAAAAAGAAGGGAAGATTGAAATTAGGACTCCTCAATACAGGAGCAGAGGATAGCAGATGCTTCAACCTTGTAAACGAGTCTGAAAAATCCCTAGTCCAGATGAACTGAACTTTGCTACTAGTGAGCTCAGTGAGAGGAGCAGCAATCTGAGAAAAGTTTGGACAGAACCTGCGATAATATCCTGCCATGCCCAGGAATCTCTGTACTCCCTTCCTATCCTGTGGCACTGGAAATGCAGAAATAGCACGAACCTTAGCCTCAATAGGAGCAACCTCACCTTGGCCAATACAGAAGCCTAGATAGGTAATCTTGGCTTGACCAAAACTACATTTAGCTAAGTTAACAGTGAAGTTATAGTGTGCCAGTCTCTCAAACAATGCTCTGAGACGTGTCAAGTGTTGTTCCCACTTGTCACTGTACACAACTAAGTAGGCTTCTACTCCGTCTAAGTTGTGGGTCAACTCGTTCATTATATGTTGGAATGAAGAAGCCGCGTTACAGCTCCTACCACCACTTCTCCTACCACCACTTCTCCTACTACCAATTCTCCTACTACCAATTCTCCTACTACCAATTCTCCTACCACCACTTCTCCTACTACCAATTCTCCTACCACCACTGAGCCTACCACCACTGAGCCTACCATCACTGAGCCTACCACCACTGCTCCTACCACCACTGAGCCTACCACCACTGCTCCTACCACCACTGAGCCTACCACCACAGCTCCTACCACCACTGCTCCTACCACCACTGCTCCTACCACCACTGAGCCTACCACTACTGAGCCTACCACTACTGAGCCTACCACCACTGCTCCTACCACCACTGCTCCTACCACCACTGGTCCTACCACCACTGCTCCTACCACCGCTGCTACTACCACCACTGCTCCTACCACCACTGCTCCTACCACCTCTTCTCCTACCACCACTTCTCCTACCACCACTTCTCCTACCACCACCACTTCTACCACCACTGGTCCTACCACCACTTCTTCTACCACCACTGCTCCTACCACCACTTCTTCTACCACCACTTCTTCTACCACCACTTCTTCTACCACCACTGCTCCTACCACCACTCCTCCTCCCACCACTTCTCCTACCACCACTTCTCCTACCACCACTGCTCGTACCACCATGGCTCCTACCACCACTGAGCCTACCACCATGGCTCCTTCCACCACTGGGCCTACCACCACTTAGCCTACCACCACTGAGCCTAACACCACTGAACCTACCACCACTGCTCCTACCACCACTGCTCCTACCACCACTTCTCCTACCACCACTGCTCCTACCACCGCTTCTCCTATCACCACTGCTCCTACCACCACTGCTCCTACCACCACTGCTCCTACCACCACTGCTCCTACCACCACTTCTCCTACCACCACTGCGCCTACCACTGCTCGACCATGAGCGCTGCATTTTTCCTCCCTATTTCGTGTTGTCCACGATTTTTCCGATTTCATAAAACGTAGTTACGACACCATTTCTGCAAATTGCTCAGAAGACTGAAACGCTATCAGTATTATATGAGGCGCTATTCTGGTCAAGGAATCTCAGTCCAATCAGGAATTTGACTGGAGTAAGGAGCTGACAAACACGATTCTGCTTTATCATTAATTGATACACCTCAGTCATGGAGAAATTCTCAAGAATGGATTTACCTTAGCATTGTCTAAATAATGACCAGACAAGCTGTTGGTGTTCGTCAAAGGCTCACCAGTCAAAGTTGGATCCCGAAAGAACTTCTTCACGGGTTCTAATGCCACCCAATTTTCATTTGAGTTTAGTTAATTTTTCATTACGACTATTCCGTGTAAATTGATGCTGTCTTTAAAGCGACATAGACTAGTACTCCACCTGAATTGTGTTAGGGAAGATGGCCATTAAAATTTTTTTACTGACAGCGCACTTACATATATCACAAATATTAGACAGATTATCAATATTACTGAAGGTGGTACCTCCCTATTATATATATATAATATATATATATATATATATATATATATATATATATATATATATATATATATATATATATATATATATATATTTTCGTGCCGAATAGGTAAAACTTGCGATTTTGGCTTAGCATCGCTCTTCTTGCCGAATAAGGCAAACAAATATTTGTGTATGCAATAATTTCGCAAAAATCATTCTTAACCCAACGAAAAAATTTATTTCATTGCGTTTGTTTATTAAATTATTGTAAACTTATCTAAAATATATATAGTTGTTTTTGGCTAAATTAAATTGCGCGTGTTATAATTAGGCTAGATAAGCTTTCGAAGGTTCTTTTGGTACAAAATTATTAATTTTTACATTAACATAAATAAAAAAATATATCTTTAAACGAGTTCTTGCTAATTGTCCAATTTTTCTTATTCGAGCAATGACTCGCTTATCACAGAATTGGAGAAGACGATAGATGCAGAGAACAGGAAGCATTAGCTGCGAGTTGAAGCTGCAGAAGCCAGAATTCAGAGCCTAGAAGATGAACTGAAAATGCTGAAACAAAATACAGAGCAAAAGAGCAGAAGGGACATGGCATCAGGAGCTGGTACACCAATATCCAACAAGGGGACCGAAAGAAAGGAAGGAGCTAAGTCCCATGTTGAGGCCTTATCAAGCTAACAGGAAATGTCAAGGAAAGAAAATGACATGGAGTTGTGCAAAGGGATAGCAGCAGGGAGGATATAGGTAAAGAAGGTGATAGGCCCCCCTGCAGAGGCATGATCAAGCCCCGGAGACGGGGAGGAAAAAAGCAATGGGAAGAGGAGGTGGAAAGGTCAATTTTTACCCATGGGCTTCAGGAGACTAAGGGGAGGACACACAAAGATGACAGAGAGAAAAAAAGAGATTGAAAATATCACTAGACAAACAGGAGAGGAGAACATGACTGAACTGATAAATTTTCAGAGAATAGGGGAATACTCGAGAGGAAGAAATCGACCAGTCAAATTGATTTTCAAGACAAAAAGGTGTGTAACAGGATCCTGCAACCATGGCTAAAGGAAACAGCAAAATGCCAGAGGGTGTACCTTAATTGTGGCAGAATGAGAACAGAATGACAGAAACTGAGAGGATACATAGACGAAAGAGGCAAGGAAGAGAGACCAGGCTAGAGTCAGGAGCAGCAGCAAGCACAGCCACCCACAGAAACATCCACAGAACCCTGCAACCAAACGCATTAAAAAAAAAAAACAAGCCATGCTCCTTACTCGCAGCCCCTACCCCACCGTACACAGTACACCCATAGCACCCTGCCAGGTCTCCCATTCCCCAAACCCCCATAGACCCTCCAGAATAATGTTGGAAAAGAAGCTGAAGGTACGGTACACCAATGCTGATGACATAACGAATAAGCATGAGAAGTGGCACGAGAGAATCACAAAGGCATCACCAGACATCAAAAAACTCATAGAAACCAAGCTCTGCAAATCTTTCCAAATGGATATCAGTGTTGCTTTGAGGAGTTGGGAGGAGACAGAGCAGAAGCAAGGGACTACTTTATAGGAACACTTCAGACTGGGGTATCCAGGTGGTGATTGCAGTGATGTGCAACTCACCACAGAATATCAAGAGGCCAAGACAAGAATATGATGAGAGCATCTGAGTAATGGCTGATACACTAGCTGAGGTGGCCAGAAAGGCTCACGTGGGTAGGGCAAAGTTACTAGTCGTGGGTGATTCCGAACACAAAGAAATTGACTGGGAAAACCTGAAGCAACATGGGGGACCAGAAAAGTGGAGGTGGTATTGGAAAACCTCACGCATCAACACTTTAGGAACACTACCAGAGAGAGAGAGATGAACCAACAAGACTGGACTAATATTCACCTTTAGTTAAGGCAGAAGACATCTCATATGAAAGGCCCAATGGAGTTAGTGACCACGTGGTCCTGAACTTTGAATGCATAGTAGAGTTACAAGTGTAGAGGGAAGCAGGAAGAATGGGATGGGAGAAGCCAAACTACAAAAAAGGATTACACAGGATTGAGAATTTGCTGCACGAGGTTCGGTAGGAAAGATAACTAGTAGGAAAATCAGTAAATGAAATGACTGAATACGTGACAACAGAATGCAAGGAGGGAGAGGACAGGTTAGTACCCAAGGAAAACAGAAATAATGAAGCCCAGAACGAACCCTTGGTTCACCCAAAGGTGTAAAGAGGCCAAAACTAAGTGTTCTAGAGAATGGAAAAAGTATAGAAGGAAAAGGACCCAGGAAAATAAGGAGATTATTTGAGCCAGAAACAAATATGCACAGATAAGGAGGGAGGCCCAGCAGCAGTACGAAAATGGCATAGTATCGAAAGCCAAGTCTGACTTGAAGTTGCTGAATAGCCACATCAGGAGGAAAACAACAGTCAAGGACCAGGTAATCAATTTGAAAAACGAAAGGAGGGAAGATCACAGGAAACGACCGAGAAGTATGTGAAGAGTTCAGCATGAGATTTAAGGAAGTATTTTCCATGGAGACAGAAAGGACTCCATAAAGCCAAAATGGTGGGGTACTCCAACAAGTGCTGAACACAGTACACACAACCAAAGAGGTGAAGAGGTTGCTAAGTGAACTAGATACCTCAAAGGCAGTGGGACCGAGAAACATCTCTGAAGGAGAGAGGGAGCAGAGATGATGTGTGCGCCACTAACAGCAATCTTCAACACATCTGTGAAAACAGGGCGACAACGTATAGTTCCAATTTTTAAGAAAGGAGACACACACACAACACTAAACTGCAGACCAGTGTCACTGACATGTATAGTATGAAAAGTCGTGGAGAAGATTATCAGCATGGTTTTCGGGAGTGGAAATCCTATGCCACAAACTTACTGGAGTTTTATGACAGTGACGGCAGTAAGAGAGAGCGAGAGAGAGAGAGCGAGAGAGAGAGGGGTAGACTGAATTTTCTTGGACTGTAAAAAGACTTTCGACACAGTTGAACACAAGAGATTAGTGCAAAAGCTATAGGAGCAGGCACCTCAGGTATAACATAAAAGGCACTGCAATGGATCATAGAATACTTGACAGGAAGGCAACAACGAGTCATGGTACGTGACGAGGTGTCAGAGTGGGCACCTATGACGAGTGGGGTTCCACAGGGGTCAGTCCTAGATCCGGTGCTGTTTCTGGTGTATGTGAATGACGTGACGGCAGGGATAGATTCAGAAGTGTCCCTGTTTGCAAACGATGTGAAGCTAATGAGGAGAATTCAGTCGGATGAGGATCAGGCAGGACTACAAATGGATTTGGATAGGCTGCAAGCCTGATCCAGCAACTGGCTCCTGGAGTTTAATCCTACTAAGTGCAAAAGCATGAAGACTGGGGAAAAGCAGAGAAGACCACAGGCAGAATACAGGCTAGGGGGCCAAAGACTGCAAACCTCACTCAAGGAAAAGGGCCTTGGGGTGAGTATAATACCGAGTACATCTCCTGAGGTGCACATCAGTCAGATAACTGCTGAAGAATTGAGACACTTAGGCAACACATGGGAATCTTTATTGAAGAAACGTTTCGCCACACAGTGGCTTCATCAGTCCAATACAAAGTAGAAATGGGTAAGGAGAGGAGAAGTTTGAGGTAATCAGTCCCTCAACCTGGAATCGATGTGTTCAGTCCATCACTCTTGTAGGAAATGCAGCATGGGGCCAGAGAGGTGGCTTATATACTGCAGTGAGATGAGGTGAAGCAGGTGGAGGCGGGATCACAGTGGGACTTGCCAATAGTGTAAGTAGGTCGTCGTCCAAAGGTTGGGCAAGCGTTGAAGTCTTTGTTCTCCAACTTGTCGTTTTCTGAACCATTCATCACAGATAACTGCTGTAGCATATGGGCGCCTGGGAAACCTAAGAATAGCGTTTCGGCACCTCAGTAAGAAATCGTTCAAGAGCGTACACCGTGTACGTCAGGCCCATTTTGGAGTATGCAGCACCGGTATGGAACCCACACCTGGTCAAGCACGTCAAGAAATTAGAGAAAGTGCAAAAATTTGCAAGACAAGTCCCGGAGCTAAAGGCGGTATGTCGTACGTGGATGGTTAAGGGAAATTGACCTGACGACGCTGGAGGACAGGGGGAAACATGATAAGGACATATAAAACGTGTGTGGAAGACGGTAAGGTACCTAAGGATTGGCAGAGAGCGTGCATAGTTCCTTTGTATAAAGGCAAAGGGGACAATAGAGAGAGTAAAAATTATAGGGGAATAAGTCTGTTGAGTATACCTGGTAAAGTGAATGCAGAGTTGTTAATGAAAGAATTAAGAGTAAGACAGAGTAGGATAGATGAACAAGGAGGTTTCAGGAAAGGTAGGGAGTGTGTAGACCAAGTGTTTACAGTGAAACATATAGGTGAACAGTATTTAGATAAGGGTAAAGAGGTTTTTGTGGTATTTATGGACTTGGAAAAGGCGTATGACAGGGTGGTTAAGGGGGAAATGTGGCAGATGTTGCAGGTGTATGGAATAGGAGTTAGGTTATTAAAAGCAGTGAAGAGTTTTTATGAGGACAGTGAGGCTCAGGCTAGAGTATGCAGGAGAGAGGGAGATTATTTCCCAGTAAAAGTTGGTGTGAATATAATGCAGAGAATTCGTAGTTTGGAAATTAGGAGGTGTGGGATTACCAAAACTGTTATCCAGAGAGTTGAGGAAGTGTTGTTGAGGTGGTTCAGACATGTAGAAAGGATGGAACAAAACAAAATGACTTTGTGTGCATAAATTTGTAGTGGAGGGAAGGCGGGGTAGGGGTCGGCCTAGGAAAAGTTGGAGGGAGTGGATAAAGGAGGTTTTGTGTGCTATGGGCTTGGACTTCCAGCAAGCATGTGTGAGCGTATTTGATAGTGAATGGAGACAAATGGTAATTAGGACTAGACGTGCTGTTGGAGTGTGAGCAGGGTAACATTTATGAATTCAGGGAAACCAGCAGGCCGGACTTGAGTCCTGAAGATGGGAAGTACAGTGTCTGCACTCTAAAGAAGGGGTGTTATTGTTGCAGTTTTTTAATTGTAGTGTAAGAGTACCTCTGGCAAGACAGTGATGGAGTGAATGATGAAAGTTTTTTTTTTTTTCTGGCCACCCTGCCTTGGTGGGGAGCGGCCGATGTGTTAATAAAAAAGTAAGAAATTTTCTCGCTTGCCATACTCGAAAAGAAGCGCGTTGCTATTTAATTAAGCCAAAATCGGCAAATATATATATATATATATATATATATATATATATATATATATATATATATATATATATATATATATTATTCACAGACCTTAAGCAGGTGAATAGAGGTTCCACCAACTTCAAAGCCCGAGGCACCATCAGAGCATGGCGCAACCTACTCCTGTTCGGCAATGTCTGTCTTGCAGTTCCTGAAAGACAGGAATCACAGAGGTAGACCCAAGAAAAGTTCCACTGAAAATGAGAAAATTTCCGCACAGGATAGCAAAAAAAATTGAAGGAGGTAACAGTGGGAGCAATCGGAATAATTGCAAGTGACGACACTGTAGCCCCAAAGAGGAGACCACAGCCCAAGCACTACGAGATAAGCATCCAACCAGGGACACCATAGCCATAAACAACAACCCTGAGGAAGACCCCATCACTGAACAATTAATTTTGCCATAATCAGAATTCTATAAAGCCATTGTGTCATTTCCAGCAGAATCTGCAGGAGGTTACACTGGAATTCGACCTCAGCACTTCAGATATGGTAAATTCAGCACTAGGTACATTTGCATCAATTCTTCTCACCGAGTTAACAACTTTCGTCAACAACTGTCCGGCTGAGCGAATCCCAGAAGAAATTAAGCCTTTCTTTTTTGGAGCCTCACTATATGCTTTGAAGAAGGATGGGGGAATCAGACCCATTGCTGTTGGTAACACACTTCGAAGTCTCGTTGCCAAAGCAGCAGTAAGAAACTTTCGCCTAGAAGCTGCCAGTTTACTCCAGCCACACCAACTGGGCTTTGGGGGGTCTCAAGGCAGTGAAGCCACAGCTCATGCGGCAAGGACCTACATCAGGGACCTACCAGAAGACAAGGCCGTAGTCAAACTTGATTTTAGAAATGCCTTTAATATGGTGAAGAGAGATGTTGTTTTGCCGGCCGTTCGGGATCAGTTCCCCAGCCTTTTTCTCTTCATTTCAACCAGCTACAGCAAACCCTCAATTCTTTTGTTTGGAGAACATGAAATTCTCTCATCAGAGGGTGTTCAGCAGGGTGACCCACTCGACCCACTTCTCTTCTGCTTGGCAGTAAGAGAACTAACTTCCAGCCTACGCAGTGAGCTCAACATCTGGTACCTGGATGATGGCACTCTGGCAGGTACTGAAGAGCCCCTGTTAGAGGATCTACAACTGGTGAAAACACAAGGAGAAGACTTGGGACTCATCCGCAATCCCTCCAAGTGTGAAATCACAGCGAACCAGGAAATCAGTGCCATGTGAAGAATCCTCCCAGAAGCCTCTACTACCTCTCCGTCCAACAGTACCCTCTTGGGAGCACCGCTGGGTCACCAGGCCATCGACACTGTCCTCAAGAAAAAATTGAATGATCTGATGAGAATGGAGGACAGAATAAGCGATCTTGATGCCCATGATGCTCTGTATCTCCTCACAAGGTATCTTATTATGCCAAGACTCACTTCCTGAGGTGTGCACCCTCTTCTGACAACCCAACACTCGATGAATATGACGCATACCTAAGATCATCCTTTAAGAAGGCCCTGAACCTGTCACTAGAGGATCAGCAATGGGATCAGGCAACCTTCCCAGTGCGACTGAGAGGTATAGAGGTGCGCTTTTCTGTCGTCGTGTTTGGCTTCCAGTGCATTAGTCAAGAAGATTGTCCCCGAATGCTTGAGAGACGTGGTAGAAGCTCAAGACCCCAGGTTTACTGAAGCAGTGATGCAGCGGGACATCCTTGTGGACTCCTCTAGTAGACCAGGTCCTCCCAAAGAACACAAACAGTCCCACTGGAACAAACCGATTATGGAAAAAATCGCCAACATAATGCTCACCAACGCTTCAGGAAAGGACGAAGCTCGTCTTCTGGCGTTGAAGGCACCACACTCGGGAGATTTCCTTTTAGCTGTTCCCAATTCCTCCCTGGGCACGCGACTCGACCCACAGGCCATTCGGATTGGTGTTGCTCGTCGCCTAGCCGCCCCATCCTCACCGAACATAGGTGTATTTGCGGCAGGGCGACAGCTGATCAATTCGAACTTCATGGTCTCGTGTGTCACACAGCAGAAGGGAAGTATGCCAGACAAGAGGCGGTCAATGACATCAAGAGAAGCCTCGCCACAGTCCGTTGCCCAGCTCAACAGGAACCTCAAGTGCAGAGGTCTGACAGAAGTCAAAAGCGTCCTGATGGAACCACTACGCTACCCTGGAAGGATGGAAAGCAGATTGCCTGTGACTAAGCCTGTGCCGCCACATTTCCAGACACCTACTTGCCATAGTCCTTAGCTGAAGGAGGTGGAGCTGCCAGCCACAGGGAGACCCAGAAGATCCACAAATATGAAGACTTTCCCCTTTGCTATAACTTAATCCCAATAGGGTCGGAGACCCTTGGAGCATGGGGCAAGTGTGCTCTAAAGTTCCTCAAAGAGCTGGGTGGAAAGCTCATCATAGAAACCAAGGATCACAGGACGACTAGCTTCTTCTGTCAGAGATTCAGTTTCGCGATCCAGAGAGGAAATGCCTGCAGCATTCTGGGCACGAGGCCCACCGCCGGGGAGCTGGACGAAGTATTCGAGATGTAGCTCTGAGTTGTTATCTATGTTGTTTTACTTTCTATTTAGTTTTGTGAATGTTTTGTAAATGCATTTTGTCTTTAAATAAAATATAAATTAAATATATGGGGTGGTAGGAGAAAATTCTCAAACAGCTTCAGGGAGAACCTTGAGTTTTCTCTGAAGCAAGTTTATTCTTTTCTCTGAGGATGAGGGTCCCCAGGACAGTTCTAGAGGTGGTACTTCCTTATATATTTATATTTATATTTTTTATTATTATCACACTGGCCGATTCCCACCAAGGCAGGGTGGCCCCAAAAAGAAAAACTTTCACCATCATTCACTCCATCACTGTCTTGTCAGAAGGGTGCTTTACACTACAGTTTTTAAACTGCAACATTAACACCCCTCCTTCAGAGTGCAGGCACTGCACTTCCCATCTCCAGGACTCAAGTCCGGCCTGCCGGTTTCCCTGAACCCCTTCATAAATGTTACTTTGCTCACACTCCAACAGCACGTCAGGTATTAAAAACCATTTGTCCCCATTCGCTCCTATCAAACACGCTCATGCATGCCTGCTGGAAGTCCAAGCCCCGCACACACATAACCTCTTTTACCCCCTCCCTCCAACCTTTCCTAGGCCGACCCCTACCCCGCCTTCCTTCCACTGCAGACTGATACACTCTTGAAGTCACTCTGTTTCGCTCCATTCTCTCTACATGTCCGAACCACCTCAACAACCCTTCCTCAGCCCTCTGGACAACAGTTTTGGTAATCCTGCACCTCCTCCTAACTTCCAAACTACGAATTCTCTGCATTATATTCACACCACACATTGCCCTCAGACATGACATCTCCACTGCCTCCAGCCTTCTTCTCGCTGCAACATTCATCACCCATGCTTCACACCCATATAAGAGCGTTGGTAAAACTATACTCTCATACATTCCCCTCTTTGCCTCCAAGGACAAAGTTTTTTGTCTCCACAGACTCCTAAGTGCACCACTCACCCTTTTCCCCTCGTCAATTCTATGATTCACCTCATCTTTCATAGACCCATCCGCTGACACGTCCACTCCCAAATATCTGAATACATTCACCTCCTCCATACTCTCTCCCTCCAATCTGATATCCAATCTTTCATCACCTAATCTTTTTGTTATCCTCATAACCTTACTCTTTCCTGTATTCACTTTTAATTTTCTTTTGCACACCCTAACAAATTCATCCACCAATCTCTGCAACTTCTCTTCAGAATCTCCCAAGAGCACAGTACTTTATGTGTGATTACCTTTTAACTCCACGCCTCTTGCCAAGACCCTCGCATTTACTTCTCTTACAACCCCATCTATAAATATATTAAACAACCACGGTGACATCACACATCCTTGTCTAAGGCCTACTTTTACTGGAAAATAATTTCCCTCTTTCCTACATACTCTAACTTGAGCCTCACTATCCTCGTAAAAACTCTTCACTGCTTTCAGTAACCTACCTCCTACACCATACACCTGCAACATCTGCCACATTGCCCCCCTATCCACCCTGTCATACGCCTTTTCCAAATCCATAAATGCCACAAAGACCTCTTTAGCCTTATCTAAACACTGTTCACTTATATGTTTCACTGTAAACACCTGGTCCACACACCCCCTACCTTTCCTAAAGCCTCCTTGTTCATCTGCTATCCTATTCTCCGTCTTACTCTTAATTCTTTCAATAATAACTCTACCATACACTTTACCAGGTATACTCAACAGACTTATCCCCCTATAATTTTTGCACTCTCTTTTGTCCCCTTTGCCTTTATACATAGGAACTATGCATGCTCTCTGCCAATCCCTATGTACCTTACCCTCTTCCATACATTTATTAAATAATTGCACCAACCACTCCAAAACTATATCCCCACCTGCTTTTAACATTTCTATCTTTATTCCATCAATCCCAGCTGCCTTACCCCCTTTCATTTTACCTACTGCCTCACGAACTTCCCCCACACTCACAACTGGCTCTTCCTCACTCCTACAAGATGTTATTCCTCCTTGCCCTATACACGAAATCACAGCTTCCCCCACACTCACAACTGGCTCTTCCTCACTCCTATAAGATGTTATTCCTCCTTGCCCTATACACGAAATCACAGCTTCCCTATCTTCATCAACATTTAACAATTCCTCAAAATATTCCCTCCATCTTCCCAATACCTCTAACTCTCCATTTAATAACTCTCCTCTCCTATTTTTAACTGACAAATCCATTTGTTCTCTAGGCTTCCTTAACTTGTTAATCTCACTCCAAAACTTTTTCTTATTTTCAACAAAATTTGTTGATAACATCTCACCCACTCTCTCATTTGCTCTCTTTTTACATTGCTTCACCAATCTCTTAACCTCTCTCTTTTTCTCCATATACTCTTCCCTCCATGCATCACTTCTACTTTGTAAAAACTTCTCATGTGCTAACTTTTTCTCCCTTACTACTCTCTTTACATCATCATTCCACCAATCGCTCCTCTTCCCTCCCGCACCCACTTTTCTGTAACCACAAACTTCTGCTGAACACTCTAACACTACATTTTTAAACCTACCCATACCTCTTCGACCCCATTGCCTATGCTCTCATTAGCCCATCTATCCTCCAATAGCTGTTTATATCTTACCCTAACTGCCTCCTCTTTTAGTTTATAAACCTTCACCTCTCTCTTCCCTGATGCTTCTATTCTCCTTGTATCCCATCTACCTTTTACTCTCAGTGTAGCTACAACTAGAAAGTGATCTGATATATCTGTGGTCCCTCTATAAACATGTACATCCTGAAGTCTACTCAACAGTCTTTTATCTACCAATACATAATCCAACAAACTACTCTCCTTTCGCCGTACATCATATCTTGTATACTTATTTATCCTCTTTTTCTTAAAATATGTATTACCTATAACTAAACCCCTTTCTATACAAAGTTCAATCAAAGGGCTCCCATTATCATTTACACCTGGCACCCCAAACTTACCTACCACACTCTCTCTAAAAGTTTCTCCTACTTTAGCATTCAGGTCCCCTACCACAATTACTCTCTCACTTGGTTCAAAGGCTCCTATACATTCACTTAACATCTCCCAAAATCTCTCGCTCTCCTCTGCATTCCTCTCTTCTCCAGGTGCATACACGCTTATTATGACCCACTTTTCGCATCCAACCTTTACTTTAATCCACATAATTCTTGAATTTACACATTCATATTCTCTTTTCTCCTTCCATAACTGATCCTTCAACATTACTGCTACCCCTTCCTTTGCTCTAACTCTCTCAGATACTCCAGATTTAATCCCATTTATTTCCCCCCACCGAAACTCCCCTACCACCTTCAGCTTTGTTTCGCTTAGGGCCAGGACATCCAACTTCTTTTCATTCATAACATCAGCAATCATCTGTTTCTTGTCATCCGCACTACATCCACGCACATTCAAGCATCCCGGTTTTATAAAGTTTTTCTTCTCTTTTTTAGTAAATGTCTACAGGAGAAGGGGTTACTAGCCCATTGCTCCCGGTATTTTAGTCGCCTCATACGACATGCATGGCTTAGGGAGGAAAGTTTCTTTTCCACTTCCCCATGGAGAATAAAAGAAATAAAGAAGAACAAGAGCTATTTATAAAAAGGAGAAAAACCTAGATGTATGTATATATATATATGCATGTGCGTGTCTGTGAAGTGTGACCAAAGTGTAAGTAGGAGTAGCAAAACATCCCTGTTATATATATTATATATATATATATATGTATATATATATATATATATATATATATATATATATATATATATATATATATATATATATATATATATATATATATATGATAGTGTTGAAAAATGAGCTAAGTATTTATAACATGGTGAACATATTGTGAATGGACGTATGTATACCTGGCGTGGTTTACCTACCTAAAACTTCCAGGCTCACAAGCAAAACAAAGACCACCTGATCTCCATGGTGTTGTAAGGGATCAGTGCGGGCAGCACCTGGCCTCTCCTGGGGTGGAGGGAGGCAGTAAATGCATGTTGGTGGTAGGGGGTTGCTAGTTAAACTACTAGCTAGGCGGGATATAGGGAGGCTTGAGTTGCACTGGGGGGATGTAGGGGCAATGCCAAGCCGCAGTGTCAACGTGGGGGTATACGAGCAGTGTCTGGTCACTGTTACTGTGGGAGAAGTGTGAGGTGTAGTACCTGGATACAATGTTAGCGAAGGTGCTGTACCTGGTTACAATGTTAGCGAAGGTGCTGTACCTGGTTACAATGTTAGCGAAGGTGCTGTACCTGGTTGCAATGATAGCGAAGATGCAGTACCTGGTTTCAATATTAGCGAAGATGCAGTACCTGGTTTCAATATTAGCGAAGGTGCTGTACATGATTACAATGTTAGCGAAGATGCTGTACCTGGTTGCAATGTTAGCGAAGATGCTGTACCTGGTTACAATGATAGCGAAGATGCAGTACCTGGTTGCAATATTAGCGAAGGTGCTGTACATGGTTACAATGTTAGCGAAGGTGCTGTACCTGGTTGCAATATTAGCGAAGATGCAGTACCTGTTTACAATATTAGCGAAGGTGCTGTACCTGGTTACAATGTTAGCGAAGATGCTGTACCTGGTTACAATGTTAGTGAAGATGCAGTACCTGGTTACAATGTTAACGAAGATGCTGTACCTGGTTACAATGTTAACGAAGGTGCTGTGCGAAGGTGCTGTATCTCGTTACAGTGTTAACGAAGGTGCTGTACCTGGTTACAATGTTAGCGAAGGTGCTGTACCTCGTTACAGTGTTAACGAAGGTGCTGTACCTGGTTACAATGTTAGCGAAGGTGCTGTACCTCGTTACAGTGTTAACGAAGGTGCTGTGCCTGGTTACAATGTATCACGAACACATGCAACTGTACAGTCATAACTACCAGGTTGGTTAATAATAAAGAAAATGCAAGAAGTACTGTGTGGTTCACACCGAGTGAAAGTAAAGTGTTAGTGTGGAGGCAGTGTCTGGCTATTGTTAGTGTGGAGGCAGTGTCTGGCTATTGTTAGTGTGGAGGCAGTGTCTGGTTATTGTTAGTGTTGAGGCAGTGTCTGGTTATTGTTAGTGTGGAGGCAGTGTCTGGCTATTGTTAGTGTTGAGGCAGTGTCTGGTTATTGTTAGTGTGGAGGCAGTGTCTGGCTATTGTTAGTGTGGAGGCAGTGTCTGGTTATTGTTAGTGTTGAGGCAGTGTCTGGTTATTGTTAGTGTTGAGGCAGTGTCTGGTTATTGTTAGTGTGGAGGCAGTGTCTGGCTATTGTTAGTGTGGAGGCAGTGTCTGGTTATTGTTAGTGTTGAGGCAGTGTCTGGTTATTGTTAGTGTGGAGGCAGTGTCTGGCTATTGTTAGTGTTGAGGCAGTGTCTGGTTATTGTTAGTGTGGAGGCAGTGTCTGGCTATTGTTAGTGTTGAGGCAGTGTCTGGTTATTGTTAGTGTTGAGGCAGTGTCTGGTTATTGTTAGTGTTGAGGCAGTGTCTGGTTATTGTTAGTGTTGAGGCAGTGTCTGGTTATTGTTAGTGTGGAGGCAGTGTCTGGTTATTGTTAGTGTGGAGGCAGTGTCTGGTTATTGTTAGTGTGGAGGCAGTGTCTGGTTATTGTTAGTGTGGAGGCAGTGTCTGGTTATTGTTAGTGTTGAGGCAGTGTCTGGTTATTGTTAGTGTGGAGGCAGTGTCTGGTTATTGTTAGTGTTGAGGCAGTGTCTGGTTATTGTTAGTGTGGAGGCAGTGTCTGGTTATTGTTAGTGTGGAGGCAGTGTCTGGTTATTGTTAGTGTGGAGGCAGTGTCTGGTTATTGTTAGTGTGGAGGCAGTGTCTGGTTATTGTTAGTGTGGAGGCAGTGTCTGGTTATTGTTAGTGTTGAGGCAGTGTCTGGTTATTGTTAGTGTTGAGGCAGTGTCTGGTTATTGTTAGTGTTGAGGCAGTGTCTGGTTATTGTTAGTGTGGAGGCAGTGTCTGGTTATTGCTAGTGTGGAGGCAGTGTCTGGTTATTGTTAGTGTTGAGGCAGTGTCTGGTTATTGTTAGTGTTGAGGCAGTGTCTGGTTATTGTTAGTGTTGAGGCAGTGTCTGGTTATTGTTAGTGTTGAGGCAGTGTCTGGTTATTGTTAGTGTTGAGGCAGTGTCTGGTTATTGTTAGTGTGGAGGCAGTGTCTGGTTATTGTTAGTGTGGAGGCAGTGTCTGGTTATTGTTAGTGTTGAGGCAGTGTCTGGTTATTGTTAGTGTGGAGGCAGTATCTGGTTATTGTTAGTGTGGAGGCAGTATCTAGTTAGTGTTAGTGTGGAGGCAGTGTCTGGTTATTGTTAGTGTGGAGGCAGTGTCTGGTTATTGTTAGTGTGGAGGCAGTGTCTGGTTATTGTTAGTGTGGAGGCAGTGTCTGGTTATTGTTAGTGTGGAGGCAGTGTCTGGTTATTGTTAGTGTGGAGGCAGTGTCTGGTTATTGTTAGTGTGGAGGCAGTGTCTGGTTATTGTTAGTGTGGAGGCAGTGTCTGGTTATTGTTAGTGTGGAGGCAGTGTCTGGTTTTTGTTAGTGTGGAGGCAGTGTCTGGTTATTGTTAGTGTGGAGGCAGTATCTAGTTACAGTGTTAGTGTGGAGGCAGTGTCGGGTTACATTGGTAGTGTGGAGGCAGTGTCTTTTTACAGTATTAGTGTTGGGCGGTGTCTGGCTACAATGTTAGTATATTAGTGTAGGGCAGTGTCTGGTCACATTGTTAGTGTAGGGCAGTGTCTGGTTACATTGTTAGTGTGGAGGCAGTATCTGGTTACATTGTTAGTGTGGAGGCAGTGTCTGGTTACAATGTTAATGTAGGGCAGTGTCTGGTTACAGTGTTAGTGTAGGGCAGTGTCTGATTACAGTATTAGTGTGGCGGCAGTGTATGGATACAGCGTTAGTGTGGTGGCAGTGTCTCGTTACAGTGATAGTCTGGGGAAGTGGCTGGTTGCAGTGTTAGTCGGGGCAGTGTCTGGTTACAGTGTTAGTGGGGGCAGTGTCTGGTTGCAGTGTTAGTCGGGAGCAGTGTTTGGTTACATTGTTAGTGTGGAGGCAGTGTCTGTTAACAATGTTAGCTTTGGGTGGAGGAGTGGGGGTGCAGTGCTTGATAAGTGCTAGTTTGGGGGTGGTAAAGAAGAGAGCAGTGTTCGGGAGTGGAGGAGTAGGGCAGTGCCTATTAACGATGTTAACGTGGGTGTTGTGTAGGGGTAGTGCTTGGTGACAATGTTAGCATGGGATTGGAAGTGGGAAGCAGTGCCTGGTCACAATGTTAGCGTGAGGGTAGAGGTGGGGAGGGAGGAGCAGCGTGGGGAGGAGTGGCGTGGGAGGAGCAGATTGGGGAGGAGTGGCGTGGGAGGAGCAGCGTGGGGTGGAGTGGCGTGGGAGGAGCAGCGTGGGGTGGAGTGGCGTGGGAGGAGCAGCGTGGGGTGGAGTGGCGTGGGAGGAGCAGCGTGGGGTGGAGTGGCGTGGGAGGAGCAGCGTGGGGTGGAGTGGCGTGGGAGGAGCAGCGTGGGGTGGAGTGGCGTGGGAGGAGCAGCGTGAGGTGGAGTGGCGTGGGAGGAGCAGCGTGGGGTGGAGTGGCGTGGGAGGAGCAGCGTGGGGTGGAGTGGCGTGGGAGGAGCAGCGTGGGGTGGAGTGGCGTGGGAGGAGCAGCGTGGGGTGGAGTGGCGTGGGAGGAGCAGCGTGGGGTGGAGTGGCTTGGGAGGAGCAGCGTGGGGTGGAGTGGCGTGGGAGGAGCAGCGTGGGGAGGAGTGGCGTGGGAGGAGCAGCGTGGGGTGGAGTGGCGTGGGAGGAGCAGCGTGGGGTGGAGTGGCGTGGGAGGAGCACCGGGGAGGGGGAGAAGAAGTTCAATATTCCGCACCAATGCCTCTGCACTTTATACAAATTTCTCCGGCCATTCTATAAAGCAGACAATCCTCCTCAATTCATAAAAATCAGACCGAAAACTCGTCAATCCTGAGTCACGATGAAAATATGTAGGTGACTAGTAGGTGGTGGTATATGACTAGTAGGTGGTAGTAGGTGACTAGTAGGTGGTGGTAGGTGACTAGTTGGTGACTAGTAGGTGGTGGTAGGTGACTAGTAGGCGGTGGTAGATGACTAGTAGGTGGAGGTAGGTGACTAATAGGTAGTGGTAGATGGCAGGTGACTGGTAGGTCGTGGGAGGTGAGTAATAGGTGTTAACAGGCGGTAGGTAACTAGCAGGTGCTGGTAGGTTCCTATCTTGAGACAACATTAAGAATAAGCTTCTCATGTAAGCAGTGAACCGTGTAATCAAAGAAGCTAGATGTACGTGTAAAGCCAATTGGAAAAGAACAGTGATGCAAAGATTCCACTCCTGTCCGAAAATATATGACCTTATTCAGTCATCTCAAAATGTAAAAAGTCAGTGAATGTATTCCTAAGGCAGAGCCTCCAAAGGCTTAGGAAATTCTAGCTAGAGAGGAAAATCCAAGTGTTTTGTGAAGGACGGTAAAACTGTTGTAAGAAAATCTCTCGCAGTAGATATTACAGAGGTAACCAACTTGATCTAACAATTCGCATATCAATGGTATACAGTACACAAATAACCCGCACATAAAAGAGAGAAGCTTACGACGACGTTTCGGTCCGACTTGGACCATTTACAAAGTCGTAAGCTTTTCTCTTTTATTTGCGGGTTATTTGTGTATCGTTCCAGTCACGGTATTGTGCCTTTTTTTGTTATTAATGGTATACAGTATCGACAAGATGAAGAATTAGACACAAGTGCAACATCTGGGTGTCATTACTCTAGACTTTTGACCATCCAGTGGCTTTATCATCACAATAAAGGACATTATCTAAACACTGTAGGAATTAATACAGAAGACACTGTCTGCATACATTTCTACAGCCTTTAGATTATGTCCATGTACTGTATTGATAAAGCCATTGGATAGCGAAACGTTTACAAGTAAAAATATCCAGATGTTGCACATGTCTAAATCTCATAATCTTACAATATTCTTCTCAGATGCTGGCTGATCCGACTAAGAACAGAGTGCAGTATGTACTCACTAATCTCCAGGTACAGTGTTATGTACCCTCAAGAAATAACACAATTATCTGTAATAATGGTAGAATTACAGACAAAATGTTAGGTAAATGGATACAGATGCAGCTAGTGTGACAGAGCTCCTGGAGAATGAAATTGCGCCACAGTAAAATGTTATATTAGTTGCATCTGTGTCTATTTACCCAACAACACAATCATCATAGTGGTGTTCCTTGATCTTTTTAATATTGATAAAATTCCACTTACCCTACACCTACACGACATTATTGTCTGGTACTTGTGTATAATCTTGTATCTCTCGTCTTAGTTCATAGCTTAGGTCCTCATCCCTATACCCACTTTCATACGGTCGTTCTCTTTACCTCCTCATACTTATACCACTTTCATAAGCTCGTTCTCTATACTTCCTCATCACTATACCCACTTTCATACAGCCGTTCTCTTTGCTTTACCTCCTCCTCCCTATACCCACTTTTATGCAGTCGTTCTCTTTACCTCCTCATCCCTATACCCACTTTTATACAGTCGTTCTCTTTACCTCCTCATCCCTATACCCACTTTCATACGGTCGTTCTCTTTGCCTCCTCATCCCTATACCCACTTTCATACAGTCGTTCTCTTTACCTCCTCATCCCTATACCCACTTTCACACGGTCGTTCCCTTTACCTCCTCATCCCTATACCCACTTTCACACGGTCGTTCCCTTTTTTTTTTTTTTTTTACACAGGGTTTGACAAGGTTAAGGATCCCTAGCTTTATTGACAAGCTATTTACAGGTTAAGGATTCCTAACTTTATTGGCAAGCTAAGAGCTGTTACCTACATCAGCTCGTTTGAAAGCATTTTTATTGTTATGAGACATACAAGTAGGGAACAGGATGAAGTTGGAGCCATCTGTGGGCCAGCATTTTCATTTGATCAACTGGCTTTATCACGTTGACATCATTATGCTGTACGAATGTGTTCCATACTCGAGTCATCCTGGGTATGTATAATCTAAGATGGAGTGATGTTCTGGAGAAGGGTACAGCCAGAGTGAAGTTGCTGCTTTCTGCCCGTCTTGTGGCATAAAAGCTTGTTTCACGCTGTCCTCGAAGTGGATCCAAGTGTGGTACTTTGACAATATTGGCCTTGTACATAACAGTAAGGCCACCCACATCCCTCCTATGTTGAAGGCTCTGCTGAAATGACAGATCTATCCAGGATGGGTCCAGGCGAGAGATGAGACGTCTTGCTCTGTTCTCTACTCTGTCAAGCAGTCGCAGATGAGAGGGGGGGAGGCAAACCAAGAAAGTGGAGCATACTCAAGGTGTGAGCGTACTTGTGCCTCGTACAGGATCTTGCAACCCCTACTGTCAAGCAGATGCGAGATACAGCGAAGTGCTGTAAGCTTCCTGGCTGCCTTGTTTGTAAGATTTACAACATGGTTCTTCATGGTTAGTTTGGAGTCAAATTTCACCCCAAGGATATCAACTTCTCCAGGTGCCAACACCCTCCCATTTATCCTTACTACTGCACCAGCATTACCATCTCATTACCTCCTCATCCCTATACCCACTTTCATACGGTCGTTCTCTTTACCTCCTCATCCCCTATACCCACTTTCATAGGGTTCTCTTTACCTCATCCCTGTACCCACTTTCATAGGGTCGTTCTCTTTACCTCGTCGCACACATCCACCGGCTTTAGTGATGTCGCTAAAGCCGGTGATAATAACCCTGTGATAATAACCCTGTTTAAAAATAGTTTCTTTCGTTCCTAGATATTTTACTTAATACAGTTGAAGCAAGAGTCATTTTTTAAGGCTAATAACTGTTTGTATTTTTTTTCCTTCTATGCAATATCAGGGCTTAAATTTTATTTCTAGTTTTTGTTTTCCTTATTTTTTATTTTATTTTTGAAAATGCCTTTCATAACTAGTTTTAAAATTTATACATTACCATTAAGGTATTTCTCACAGAAACGAATTCTATTCACTATTTATCAGTACTGTTTATTTATCAGTGTTGTTTAAAATTGATGTTTTTCATTGTCATCAGCGATTTTTTTAACATCCAATTCTTATGAATTTCTTATTACTGTTACTTACATTTATTATCTTACTATTAGCAACAATCTGTCATATAAGCGCAGTTACATTTTTATTTCGAATTCACAGTACTTCATTGCTTTAAAGTTTTGTAAACGTTTGTACTTTTTAAAAATTCCTTGTGTTTTCCTTGTTAGCAGAGAATTTGTTGATACTTTATTCTGCCTTATTCTCAAGAACTTGCAGGTTAGGTTAGGTAAGATTCGTCAGGAAACAGGACAACTGTTTCCTGTCGCGGGTCATATTGACTCGCCACTAGGAGTTTTGGTCATTTGACCGAGGCCTTCCACTAGCTTACCGGTCCACTCCTTTTCCTTTATGGATGTTTTCACTGTGGCTACGGGGATAATGCCAGCATAAAGAGTCGAAGGGGCAAATCAGTATATATTGGATAGAATTCATGCATCAAAGGAGCTGAAGACCTGGAGTTTACCTAGACCTTTATGATATGGGAAACGTACAGGACAGCTGGAAAACTACAAACCTGATCCCAATATACAATCAGGGGGACAGACAAAAGAATCTAAATTATACGTCGTTATCACTTACCAATACTTTGGACAGTATTCTTGTATGATAATCAAGGCAAGACTGGTTCAAAATTCAGAGAGGTATAACTTGTTTATAGAAAACCTGCATGGATTTAGGGAAGGTAAGTGCTGCCTCACTAACGTACTGGAGTTCTGATGAATAACAGAAGTTAAGAAGGAAAGGCAGGGATGGGTTGACTGAATATTCTTGGGCTATAAAATATCATTTGACATTGTATCCCATTGTATCCCATTGTATTCAAACGTATCCCAACACCTGAAACCCATTCTCTTTGCTGACGACACGACTTATGTCATCTCTCACCCTAATCTTGCCACCCTCAAACACCATTGTTAACGAGGAGCTGATCAAAATATCGACTTGGATGACAGCCAATAAACTTACGCTTAACACCGACAAAACCTACTATATTATGTTTGGTAGCAGAGCAGGAGTTGCGCAAATTAACATTAAGATCGACAACACTCTAATTGCCAGACATAATAAGGGCAAATTCCTAGGCCTATACCTCGACAACAACCTGAATTTCAGCACCCATATCCAACACATAACCAAAAAAGTATCCAAAACGGTTGGGATCCTTTCCAAGATACGATACTCCGCAAAATGCCCTTCTCACACTATACCACTCACTTATTTATCCATACCTCACCTATGCTATTTGTGCTTGGGGATCAACTGCAGCAACACACCTAAAGCCTATAATAACCCAACAAAAAGCCGTAGTAAGAATAATCACTAAATCCCATCCCTGGCAACACCCCCCCCCCACTCTTCATAGATCTAAACTTACTCCCTGTTCAGTACATCCACACTTACTACTGTGTAATCTACATCTACAGGACCTTAAATTTCAATATTAACCTTGACCTAAAACGCTTTCTTGATAGTTGTGACAGAACCCACAGACATAACACCAGACACAAACATCTCTATGACATTCCCCGTGTCCGACTAAACCTTTACAAAAATTCAATGTATGTCAAAGGCCCTAAAATCTGGAACACCCTACCTGAAAACTCTAGAACTGCAGACACATCCATCACCTTCAAAACTACCATTAGAAAACATCTTATCTCCCTGATACTCCCCGTCAACTAACTACACGAATACCACCTGGTGGTTCACACTTACACTCACTCACCCATTTGACCATAAACAGAAATATCAATCTCAATCTAAAATAATGAATCCTAACTAGTCATAAGTTGGCCTGTGATTCTCCAATACTGAAACTATGTACTGTGCCAAAACAAAAGCATTCACATTGCTAAACTCACAAACTAGTATTTAGTCACTAAGCCATAATATTTTAAATCTAAGAATTAATCTAAGTCTGCCCGAAATGCCTAGCCATGCTAGGTGTTCTAGTGGTACACTCTGTAATTATTTTACTACATGTAAACCACACAATAACCAAATTCTGTAAACTCAGCATTGTAATCCTTATAGAGAATAAACTTTGAATTTGAATTGAATTTGAACAGAAACTGATTCACTCACAAGTTAGAGGAGCATGAAGGATAAAAAGTAAATCCCACAGAACATGAAAGAATACCTAATGATCAGTTTTAAAATTTTCCTTATTCTTAATATTGGTAAATGACCTGCTATAGAGAATTGACTCATTTGTTTCATTGTTTGCTGATAACGTAAATCTAATGATAATAATGCAAATGGAAGAGGACAGACAGGACTCAGGTATACCTGGAGAAACTGCAAGAATAGTCAGACAAGTTGTAACAGAAGTTCGACCTAAAGCAAGTAAAATATCATGAAAATTGGGAATAGAGAGATTACCATACACGGAATACAGCTTGGGAGGCGAAAAGCTGCAAATATTGGCAAATATTCCCCAAAAAGAAAGAACTTAGAGTAAACATTACCTTTATCACATAGTCAGATGTGAATATAAATTACGTAACATCTGCAGTATATTCGTGGACAACTAAATGTTAAGCCCACGAAGTATGCAGCATCAACATGTCCTAACTTGATCAACATGTATAAAAACTAGAAAAACTTTAAAAAAGTTTTCATGAAGACTAGTCCCATCTATAGAAGACTTAAGAAGAAAGAAAAATTAAAGGAGACGGGATTACAACATAAGATACTCGGATCCTTTGACAGCAAAGAGGGGCACAGGGGCGAGGGGTCATAGATGGAATCAAAAGACTCAAATGAGCCACAGGGAGGTAAGGAAATACTTTTTTCAGCCTCAGGGTGGTAAATAAATGGAATGAGTCTGAGGAAGTGGTTGAGTCAGACTCAGTACACTGTTTTCAGTGGAGGTATAGCAGAGCCCACGATGCCAAGAACCTGTAGTGGCAGCGACTGTGATTTAAGAGGACGGGCCAGATGACGACTCAACCTTTGTAAACACAACTCGGTGAACACTGCGAGCGAGCGAGCGAGCAGGCAATCAAGCACGCACGCATGCACCCACACACACACACACACACACACACACACACACACACACACACACACACACACACACACACACACACACACACACACACACACACACACACAGAATAGGGTGGTATTTGAAGGGAAGGAAACGACTGATCAAGCTGATTTTTCGGACAGAAACAGTGCAGAACAGGATCCTCCAGGAGAACCCATGGTTGAAGGACTCGGCAGAATATAAGAGGGTGTTCGTAGACCGAGACAGAACACAAACACAACGACAGCAAATGAGGGAGAGAACACAAATGTGAAAGGAGTTAGGAGGAGAGACAAGGACAGAATCAACAGAGGACAACCAGAGCAGGGCAGAGCAACAAGAGCAAGCACACACAGAATCATCCCCAGCACCCCACAACCAGTCATGCTATCCCAATACAAACCACAATCCACACCCACAGCTCCCACCCAACACGCAGCTATAGAATCTCACAGTACACTGCCAGGTTTCCCACCCTCACAGACCCCCAAAACACAGTGCTGGAGAGGAAACTGAAGGTATGGTAAACAAACGCTAATGGAATAACAAATAAATGGGAGGAGTGGCACGAAAGAGTCAGAGGCATCACCAGACATCATAGCTCTCGCAGAGACCAAGTTCACAGGCATGATAACAGATGCCATCTTTCCAATGGGGTATCATATCCTGAGGAAAGACAGAGGGAACAGAGTGGGTGGAAGAGTGGCACTGCAAGTCAAAAACTGATGGGATTTTGATGAGCTGGAGAGAGGAGACAGTGGAGAAGCAAGGGATTCCACAGTGGGAACGCTTCAGTCTGGAGGTCCCAAGGTGGTAATTGCAGTGATGTATAACCCACCACAGAACAGCAGGAGGCTAAGGCAAGAGTATTATGAGAGTAATAGAGCGATGGTTGACATACTGGCTGAAGTGGCAAGAAGGGCTCATGCAAGCAGGGCAAAGCTATTGATCATGGGTGACTTCAACCACAAAGAAATCGATTGGGAGAACTTGGAGCCACATGGAGGCCAAGAAACGTGGAGGACTAAGATGATGGAGGTGGTACTGGAAAACTTCATGTACCAACACGTAAGGAACACTACCTGAGAGAGAGGAGAGGATGAACCAGTGAGACTGGACCTAGTATTTACCTTAAGTAGTGCATATATTGAGTCCATCACATATGAAATACCCCCTTGGGGCCACTGATCACGTGGTTTTAAGATTCGAATACACGGAGTTAAAAGTGGAGGGGGGAGCAGGAAAAGCCGGACGAATGAAGCCAAACTACAAGAAGGGTGACTACGCGGGAATGAAGAACTTACTGAACGGGGTTCAGTGGGACAGAGAACTGGCAGGGAAGTCAGTAAACGAGATGATGGAATACGTGGCAACAATATACAAGGAGGCTGAGGAGAGGTTTGTACCCAAGGATAACAGGAATAATAGAAAAGCCAGGATGGGCCCGTGGTTCACTCAAAGGTGCAGGGAGGCCAAAACCAAGTGTGCTATTAAATGGAAGAAGTATAATAATAATAATAATAATAATAATAATAATAATATATTTACTACAAGTACATGTACGTGATATACAGGCCTAGCTGACATCAGTGACATACTACTATATAGAAAGCCCCTTGTTATGCTGAGCATTTTGGGCAAATTAGGTCAGTGTCCCAGGATGCGACCCATACCAGTCGACTAACACCCAGGTACCCATTTTACTGATGGGGAACATAGACAACAGGCGTAAAGAAACACGCCCAATGTTTCTACCCTTGCTGGGAATCAAACCGAGGCCCTCGCCGTGCGAAGCGAGAGCTTTAGCCACCAGGCCACCAGAGCCCCAAATGACCCAGGAGAATAAGGAGAGCAGTCATAGAGCCAGTAATGAATATGCACAAGAAGGGAGGCCCAATGACAATATGAAAATGACATAGCAGCGAACGTCAAATCTGACCCGAAGCTGTTGTACAGCCACATCAGAAGAAAACCCAAAGTCAAGGACCAGGTAATCAGGCAAAGGAAGGAAGGAGGAGAGATCACAAGAAACGACTGAGAAGTATGTGAGGAACTCAACATGAGATTCAAAGAAGTGTTCACAGAGGAGACAGAAGGTACTCCAGAAAGATAGAGAGGTGGGGTACACCAAGTGTTGGACACAATACATACAACCGAGGAAGAAGTGAAGAGGCTGCTGAGTGAGCTAGATACCTCGAAGGCAATGGGGCCGGATAACATCTTTCCATATGCCCTGAGAGGTGGGTGCAGAGGCGCTATGTGTACCCCTAACAACAATATTCAATACATCTATCGAAACAGGGAGATTGCCTGAGGCATGGAAGACAGCAAATGTAGTCCCAGTTTTTAAAAAAGGAGGCAGACAAGAAGCACTAAACTATACACCAGTTTCACTGACATGTATGTAAAGTCATGGAGAAGGTTATCAGAAGAGTGGTGAAACACCTAGAAAGAAATGAGCTTAACAACAGCCTACACGGT